>NC_058091.1:199022500-199207500 GCF_020171115.1 Neogale vison
CTAGCTGTAAAAGTCCCAGATAGTATCTACTTCCAATATAAGGCCGTGAACAAAGAAAATCTGTTGTTTAGTATAAACACCATCATGAATCATCTTAGCTAGATCTTTCAATAATTTGCTGCTTTACCTTGAACTTTTATGTTATAGAGATGGCTTCTTTCCTTAAACCTCATGAACGAACATTTACTAGCTTCCAACTTGTGTTCTGCTGCTTCCTTACTTCTCTCAACCTTTATAGAATTGAGGACAGTTAGGGTTTTGCCCTGGTGTAGGTTTTGGATTGAGGGAATGTTACGGCTGATGTGATCTTCTATGCAGACCACTAAAATTTCCTCCATATTAGCAAGAAGGCAGTTTCACTTTCTTATCATTTGTGTTTGTCCTGGAGTAGGAAGACTTTTTAATTTCCTTCAAGACCTTTTCCTTTGCCTTTGCAACTTGTCTAACTGTTTGACCCAAGAGGCCTAGCATTCAGCCTATCTTGGTTTTCAGCATGCCTTCTTTACTAAACCTATCATTTCTAGCTTTTGATTTAAAGTGAGAGATGTGCAATTCCTCCTTTCTCTTTAACACTTAAAGGCTACTGTAGGCTTATTAATTGGCTTAATTTCACTATTTTTGTATCTCAGGGAATTCGGACATCTGAGGAGAGGGAGAAACTGGAATGGTTGGTTGGTGGAGCAGTCAGAAGACATGCATTTATCAATTAAGCTCACAGTCTTAAATGGGCATGGTTTGTGGCACCCAAAACAATTACAATAGTAACATCAAAGATCACTAATCACAGATCACCATAACCAATATAATAATAAAGAAGTTTAAAGTAACTGCTAGAATTACCAAAATGTGATGTTCTGAACAGAGCAAATACTGTTGGAAAAATGCTGTTAACAGACTTGTTCAATGCAAGGCTGCAATAGGACTTTAATTTGTAAAAATGCATTATTTTCAAAGCACAATAAAGTGAGGTATGCCTGTAGTATTCTATTACATGAATACAAGATTTGTTTATTTATACCCCAATCTGACGGACACCTGGGCTATTTATAGTTTGGGACTATTATGAATAAAACTTCTATGAACATTCTTACACATCTTAATTTAATTATTGGCTTTTTAGCTATACCTCTGTATTTTTTTTTTTCCAGTGGTTCCTCTGAGTATTAAACATATACCCTTAACTTTCTATAGTGTTTAGGTCCATTTACTTCTTACCTCATCCTGCCATGTGTAATACAGCTTTCGCATGTATTACGACAACAGATCTAACAAGCCTCACCAGACATGTTAAAATTTTTGTTCTAAAGTTCTATGTATTTTAATGAAATTAAGAGGAAAACTAACATATTTACCGAAGTGCTGTTTTTTTTTTTCTAATGCTTCTTCAAGATCCTAACTTCCATATGGTTTTATTTCCCCTCCATTAGCACTTCTTGAAGATCTGCTTGTGATAAATGTTTATTCCACCATTACTGAAGGTATTTCACTAGATGCAGAACTCTGGACTGATTACCTTTTTATATGAGCACTTGTAAGATGATCCAATTTCTTCTGGCTTCCACTGTTTCTGGTAAGACAGTGTTCATACGGATTGTTCTATATACAACTGTCATTTTATTCTGCTTTTGGAGTATCTTTTTTTTTCCTTCTTTTTACGATTTTATTTATTTGACAGAGAGAGACACATCAAGAGAGGGAACCAAGCAGGGGGAGTGGGATAGGGAGAAGCAAGCCCCACGGAGCAGGAAGCTGGTTGCAGGGCTCGATCCCAGGATCCTGGGATCATGACCTGAGCCAAAGGCAGACGCTTAATGACTGAGCCACCCAGGCACCTCTAAAATCGGTGTTGTTTTTGAGAAATCTGAGTTATGCATACGTAGGACACATTTGTATTAATCTGTCTCCAAATTCATTGAATCCCTCCTCAGAATCTCCATTCTGCTGTTAGGCCCAAACAGTGAATTTTTAAAAATTTCATACTATTTTTCCATAACAGAATTTTCATTTGGTTCTTTATTATACTTCTCACGTCTCTGCTGAAATTTCCTGTATTTTCATTCTGTATGAGCATACTTTCCTGTCATTAAGCATAGTTGTAATAGCTTTTTAAAGTCTTATTTGATGACTCCAACAAAGAGTCATCTTGAGATAGTTCCACTGTGTCTTTTCTCTTCTGAATGGGTAACTGTGCTGGAGGTCTTCAGGGCCATGCCTAACTTTGGACATTAACTAGAACTCACAGGATTCGTTACATACTTGTACTCATAGCTAGGGTTTACTACAGTATGTAGTATGTGTGTAATAAAGAAGGGTCATTTTAAGGATGTGGCAACATATCTTAAAAGCCTACTGACCACATTTAACATCTAATATATCAAGTTTCAGTGAATACTGAGAGGGAGAAAAAGTTTCTGAGGGTATTTGAGAATAACCAAGTTGTCCAGGACAGCAACATCAGTACATAAAAGGATTACAATGAAGAAGAGTGGGAGTAAGTTTTGTGCTTACATTAGTTATCGTAAGGAATCAGAAATAGAGAACTTCAGACTAGGTATAAGCTGGAAAGGAAAGTTAATAAAAGAGGAAAAGTACCAGGAACAGATTTAAGAATCACTTGGTATTCATATCCCAATGAAAAAGTACCATTCCAACCTTGAAAACACGATTTTTATAAATATTATATAACATTTTAAACTTTATAATTTCTGTAACATAAATATTTGGATGTAACTGATATATTCAATGTGCAGCACTTGGGGGATGTGTGGTTAACAAGCAGTAAAACCTAGGTTTTCTCCTACTACTACAATCCAAATCCGTTTTATCAGATCTTCTTCCCCATCCCTGGATTTTATGCTAGGCATGCATTATGGCTTTTCTGGTCACAGTAGGACATTTTCAAATGTCAAATTATTAGTTATTTAGAAGTCCAATATGATCTTGAAGTCACTTTAAATGTGTTCTATTCTTTGCCCCATTGCTTCCTTCCTTTACTTAATGTTTTGTCTTCCACTCTTTTCAAGCAGTTGCCCTAGAGGATGCAATATACATTTATAATTTATCTAAGCCCACTTTCGAATTAACACTATACACCTTCATGGGTAGTGAAAGTGCAGAGTATTTCCAATTCCTCCCTCCTGTCCTTTGTAACACTGCAGTCATTCATTTTACTTATCTACAGGCTCTAATTATAGAACACAATATCGACAGTATTATTTTGTCAGATCAATTTAGAATAAGAAAAATAGATTTAATTTTACCTTTATTCCTTCTCTAAAACTTTTTTTTTTTCAAGTAGAACCAAGTTTCCAACCTATAACATTTCCATTTCTTTGAAGAACTTCTTTTAACATTTCTTGCAGTTCAGGTCCACTGATGACAGTCTCCCTCCACTCTTGTTTGTCTAACAAAGTATTTTTCTTTTGCCCTTTTAAGAATAATTTTACTGGATATCAAATTATGTTTTTTTTTCCTTCCAACACTTTAAATATTTCACTCTTCTCTCTTCTTGCATAGTTTCTGAAGATAAGCCCAATTTCTTTTTTTTTTTTTTTAAAGATTTTATTTATTTATTTGACAGAGATCACAAGTAGGCAGAGAGGCAAGCAGAGAGAGAAGGGGAAGCAGGCTTCCCGCTGAGCAGAGAGCTGGATGCAGGGCTGGATCCCAGGACCCTGGGACCACGACCTGAGCTGAAGGCAGACGCTTCAACCCACTGAGCCACCCAGACGCCCCAAGTCCAATTTAATTCTTACCCCTTTTTCTCTGTAGGCAAGGATCCCCCCTGCACATGCCCCCTAGCTTCATGATTTTTTACTTTCAGAATATACATATCCAGATATACATTTTTTAGTACTTATCCAGTTTGCAGTTTTCTATGGTTCCTGGATCTGTGGGTTTTGTGTCTGTATTAAAAAATTTTTTAGAAAATTCTGTCACTATTTCTTCAAATAGTTCTTTTCTTTATTTCTTTCTTCTTCTAGGTTTCCTATTATACCAATGTTACACATTTTGTCATTTCCATAGAGTACTTGGATATTGGGGTTTTTTTTTTTTCATTTTTTTCTCTTTGCATTTCAGTTTTATAAACCTCCTATTGACACATTTTCAACCTACATTCTCTCCTTGGCTGTGTCCAGTATACTTATGAGCCAATCAAAGCTATTTTTCATTTCTGTTCATGTGTTTTAGTTTTCTAGCATTTCCTCTGGATTCGTCAGTATTTTCATTTCTCTGTTTACAATCCCCTTCTGTTCCTACATGTTGTCCATTCCCCCACCCCACTTCAAAGACTAGAGTGGGATGGGGCTGAGTATTTTTATTGCTCTAGATTGCTAAACCTCCACTTGGTTAGGTAAAATAGTTTCCCTTAATGGCAGGGTTGATAAGGAAAACAGACAGCTCTAGGCATATTTCAAAACTGTCACTTTTCCTCTTCGCCAGACAGAAGAGGATTTTTCTCCTATCTTCACAGTGAGAACCTGGCGGAACTTTTAGAGGTAAAATTCAGGAGAATGTGGGTGGTCTCCCTTTCCCCAAAAGGGGAACCACTTGAACTTTTTAACTCTAAAGCTAGTCGATGAGTTTAAATTCTCATGGTAGTCCACAATGAGCTTCCAGCAATTTACCAATTACAATTTAGGGTGTTCCTACCCACACTGACTCCTGCTGCCACTTCTGCTCCCTCTGATTTGTGCTCTTTAACAACCTGCCTGTCTCTCCTTTTTGAGGGTCAATAACTTTCCTGCTGACCTCAGTCTTTCATGGATTTAGAAAAGAGTTGATGATTTTTAGTTTGTTCAGGTTTTTCTTATTGTGAGGATGGAAGTGACTGACCTCCAAGCTCCAAACTCTTTACATATTGAACTGGAAACCTCTAACTTACTTAAAGTGTCCTCTTTCCTAGCATAGGCCTGACCCACAAAAATGACTGGGAGGAAGAGGGTAAATCTGTTTTGTCTTGGTTCCTCCACCTTTTACTTCTATATGTCCCACACTCACTCTGTTGCCTTGAAGTCCATTAGCATCAGCTTAGGGATGGGGGATGAAAAGGCTGTTGTAAAGGAAAATCATGGTGCCCTCTGTAACAACTGCCTAAAAGCTGCCTAAAAACAACTGCTGATGCTTTTGTACATTTTGGAGATTCACCCAAATTCTGGAACTCCCAACACTGCCATTGACAGATGCGCAGAATGAATGCTCCAGCCAGCACGTCAAATTTCCATGCAGATCCTCTTCTGGTGGCTTACTTCATATAACTTCATTCTGCTCCTTGGTTGCTTTTCCTTTCTTTCATTCTACTGGAAACACTTCTTTTTCAAAACAATTCTAGTAGTGGTACAAGTTGAAATGTGTTCCCTTGAAAAGATACGATACAATAAAGTGCTAAGCCCATTACTTCACAAATGACATTATTTGGAAATAAGACCATTAGATAATCAAGCTAAAATGAGGTCACTGGGGTACTCCCTAATGCAATATCATTAGAGTCCCTATACAATAGCAAACATTTGGATGCAGAGACAATACACAGGGAGAATACCATGACAAGATACAAGTAGAGACTGGGATACTGCATCTATAAGCCAAGGGACATCAAAGATTCCAGCAAACCACCAGATCCCAGAAGAGGGGTATGGAAGAAAATTTCCTTCTGGTGTTCAGAAAGAACCACATTGCTTACACTTTCACCTTGAACTTCTAACTTCCAGAAATGTGAGTCAGTAATTTTTTGTTGTGAAGCCACCTGGTTTAAGGTACTTTGTTATTGGTGGCCCTTGAAAATGAATACAACAGCCATGTACCAACATGTCTACTAGCTGTTGGGAAAATGCGACAGTTTTTATCTCTTTGTCATCACCAGCACCCTCAGTTGGTCTCTTCCCTTTAAATATTTCCAGGCAAGAGAGCTGGGTAATCACCTTTGGGACTGCCATTTCCCAAACTCCAAGGTTACTGGTCAAGGCTCATCCCCACCATATTTCCAAATCTCTTACACCCCTCCTCCTCAGTGGCAGCGAAGAGGGACCAGGGGCCAGATCATGTAGTATCTTAGAGTTTTATGAAAACAATTTTTTATTTTCTTCTACTTGAGTAAAGAAGGTCTTTAAAGCTTTGCCCAGGAAAGTAACAAATTCTGACATGTATTTTAGAAGTATTTTTACAGCTGCCAAATGGAGGCTAGACTGTAGGAAGGCAAAAAAAAAAAAAAAAAAAAAAAAAAGAAAAAAAGAAAGGCTTGTAGAACAATTAAAAGGCAGTTACAGCATCCACTGAGTAGCAGAATAATGCTGTATAGGTGTTGAGAACTAATTAGGTTCAGCATACCTTTTGAAAAAAGAGCCAACAGATTTTGCTGAGGGATTGGACATGGAATGTTAGAGAAAGAGGAGTCAAAGGATAATCTGAACAATTTTAAGAATCCAATGCCATTTACTGAGATGGAGAGATATGCAATAGGAAACAGATTTTGAAGGTAGAAGATAGAGTCTGAAATGCATTTTAAATATCCTAGTAATATGTTGAATAAGAAGTTGGATATGTGAGTAAATAATCATAGAAGTCAGGGCTGGATGTGGGTATTTGGAAGCCATCAGCATAGGGAAGTTATGTAAAACATGGTGACGGAAACGGATGAGATCCAATGGGGAATGAGGAGAGATAAAAAAGGGAATAAGTCTGGAGCATAATCACGTTCAGAAATCAGGAAGAGGGGCACCTGGGTGGCTCAGTCCACTAAGCTACTGCCCTTCAGCCCAGGTCATGATCCCGAGGTCCTGGAATCCAGCCCAATGCTGGGTTCTCTGCTCTGTGGGGAGCCTGCTTCTCCCTCTCCCTCTGCCTGTGCTCTCTCTCTGTGTCAAACAGATAAATAAAATCTTAAAAAAAAAGAAAGAAAGAAAGAAAGAAATCAGGAAGAATCAAGCGAAGGAGAATCAAAAAAGCACCATGATTTCACAATAGTCAAACGAAAAATGTGTATCAAGTTTCAAGTAAAAAGATGTAATTAACTGCGTCAAATGATGCTGAATGGTTAAGATGAAGATTAAGAGTTGCCTCTTGGATTTCTGATTGTTTAAATGCCCAGATATCGACACACAAACTCTTTCATTCTAACATTTCAACTACCAAAGAGGTCTCATCTCACATTCAAGTGTAGATAAGAATTAAAGATCTAGACTTTATTTTTAACTACCAGGAATTTATTTTTGCTACCAGGAATTTCCCCCATAAAGGCTGTGTTTAGAACCAAAGTCCTCTTAGTCATGTGATTACAGATTTCCACAAATGTTTCTCATTCATCCCACTAGTAACTCAGGAAATAGGAAAAAAGCAGGTGAGGGAACTTAACCTTAATTTCCTACTTTATAAGTCGTAATTTTGAAGTAAATTTAACCTTCCAAATCTAGAAGTTTCGACCTTCTGTTTTTTCTGGAGCTGAATGCAGTGGGTAAAGTATGAATAAAACATAAATGGGAGAGTAGGCAATTGGCTGCATGGACAGTCTCGCAACTGCTTTTTAATTTTCTTGGAGAACGAGGCTTCAAGGAGGCCCCGTCCTCAAGGCTACTCAGGAACTGGAGTCTCCCGCTTTACAAAAGAGAGTAAAGGAAAAGGCGACCAAGGCCCGCGGAGAAAGAATAGAACAACTCTTACCTCCCACAAGCCTCTCTCTCCCAGCCCACCTAGCTCCACAGGAACCAATTTAGCGACCACGCTCCGCCCATTTCCGGATTGTCGCAGACGCCGTCGCGTGCGCAATGACGTTTAAGTTGCCCGCGGACCCCGGAAGTGCGGCTCGAACTTGGTCGGGGCGCGGATCCCGAGAGGGAAAGTCATAACAACCGCACGAGGGAGTTCGTCTGGCGAGCTGGAAGGCCACGCCTCCTCCCGACTCCCCCCGCAGCCCTGTAGCTGGGGGCAGAGCTCAGGTAGGACCTGCGTTTGCGGGGATATGAGCTCAGGGGGCAGGCCCTGGCGGAAATCAGAGGAAGGGGCTGGCCTGGTCGGTGTCGGGCTGGGATCGTTAGCCCAAGGGCCGCAGGCTGCCCACATCTCACAAGGCATGCCCAGAGCACAGGTGTCCCCAATTCTGGGACACCGCCGAAGGGCAGGTTCCCCCTACCGTTTTTACTTACGAGGCGGGGCAGGGCACGTGCGTTCGTTCCCTGGTTGACTGTCCTTACAAATGAACATGTGGGGTCCAGTTAGCCCTAGAGACCCTAGAGTAATGGGCCCTGTATGCTTTCTCAGGAGGGACGGTATTTATTGTCTGATTAAACATTTTTTTCTACAAAAATTATAATCAACGGAAGCTTTACCAGATGTCATTAACTGCAGGCAGAAAATTAAAGTGCAGTTATAAAAAATCTCTCAAAACTTGTAAAATGTATGTATGGGCGCTGGTGGGACATTTGACTGGAATGGGTTTTTAAACTTTGACTTTAAAATAAGCTTAGGTGCTTATTGGAAGCATGCTTTAGTCTCTCATATCCAGAGTTTTAACATACTCTTCTCATGCTGCAGAGTGTGTATCTCTTGGGCCAAGAATTGGTTATTTAATTTTTGTCTATATTTATTAACAACTAGTGTTCTTGCATTTGTGTATTTCCCTATCTCTGAGAAGTTGTAGAGGGAAAAATTCTGTGGTTTTCGGACTAGCAAGTGCCTCGTAATGTTTATTAAAACAGATGCAGTGCAATGTTTATTACTCAATACATGCTATCTTTTTGTTTTTCTTAAAGCAGTGTTATTGGTAAATTCTGTATCCTTGTACTTCATTCCATATTGGTGAGGTTATAGTGTATTCATTTAGGGTATTTACAAACTGTGAGAGCAAGCACTGTTTGAAGTGTCTAATTAAGATATTTTTGTTAGTGCTGGTACCAGGCTTCTGTCTGACTTTTTAAACTAGGTATTCCACTTTAATCATTCCTACTCTGGATGGCTTTGAGGCAGTGGCTGGTGGCTGTTGGAAGGCTGGAGATGATAGAAGTGTACCAAGACGAAGAGGAAAATATGATTTTATGCTGTGAGCATCGATCTGTTCATTCATTTAACAAGTATTTATTGACCACCCTCAATGTGCCAAGTGGTGTTGTAGGTGATGGGGGTACAACAGAATAGACAAAGTTTTTGTGCTCCTGGAATTTACTTGCACTGGATGGAGAAAAAGATTAGCAAGTAAATGTATATATCAGGTAGTGATAAAAACTGTGAAAAAAATAAAGCTCTTTATGGGGAGTGAGAATTACAGAGAATACTATTGTACATAGGATTTTCAAGCTTAGCCTCTCTGATAAAGGAACATATGAGTAGACATCTGAATGAAATGAGAGAGTGAACTCTGCAGGCTGTGGGGATGGGTGTTTTAGTGTAGCAAAACGTGGTGAGGCAAGGGTATGTTTGGTATATCGCAGAATAGCAATGATGGAGGCGTTAGGGTTTAAGAATCTCGAAAATGAGTATTTATTCAGTGGTTTGGTGTGTGCATGAGAGATCTTACTTATTGACAGACTGTTGATTTTTTTTTTTCATCTGCCCAGATAGAGCTCTATGAGGAGAATCTGAAGTCCTTAAATATTTAGAGATGTTTCTGCTCTTCACTGACACTAATGAAGTTAAACACCATTTACTTAGTTAATAAATTACTTGTGCTCTCTGTTTTAATCAGATAAGGTTTACACAGTAGCCATGGATAAGTAAATATCAAGTACTTTCCTACCCTATTGTAAACTTTACTTTTCATTCATCTTTTTTATTCTGGTAAAATATACATAACATAAAATTTACCATTTTAAACATTTTAAACTGTATATATGAGTGGTACTAAGTACACTCACACTATTAGGCAATTATCACTGTCATCCATCTCTATAACTTTTCATCTTCCTCAACTGAAAATCCATACACATTAAACATTAACTCTCTGTTCTCCCCTCCATTTAGCCTCTTACAACCACCAGTTTACTTTCTGTCTCTAAATATCCTGTCTCTACTCAAGGTTTACTCATATGAATGGAATCGTACAATATTTGTCCTTTGGTGACTGGCTTATTTCACTTAGCATTATGCTTTCAAGGTTCATGCGTGTTGTATCTTGTTTTCTTCTTAAGGTTGACCGATACTCCATTGTATGTGTATACCACATTTTTTAAAAATCATTTTGACTGTCGATGATTGTGTTGCTTTCACATTTTGCCTGTTGTGAATAAAGGTTGCTCTGAACAGAAGTGTGCAAATATCTGTTTGAGGGTCTGCTTTCATGTCTCTTGCCTATATATCCAGAATTGGAAACAAACAGAAGAGACAAAAATGGTGAAACAGGGCACTGGGTGGCTCAGTCAGTTAAGCATCTGACTCTTGATTTTGGCTCAGGTCATGATCTCGGGGTTGTGAAGTAGAACTCTACATCTGGCTGTGTGCTGGGCGTGCAGCCTGCTTAAGATTCTCTCTTTCTGTTCTCCCTTTTCCCCTTAAAAATGGTGAAACAGAAGAAAGAAGTACTGGATAGCAATATAACAATGGGGAGTGGCAAAGGACATCAGTAAGGGTGATGGACAATAAGCGGCAGAAGTAGCAGCAGAGGAGATAGGATTCAGCAACAAGGTGACAGAAACTAATATAGCTCCACAGATTGGAATGGGATGGGGCGGGAGAGAGCAGATCACCAGCTACATCTCAGCATATGGTTCTCAAATCAGCCATTTGGCCTTGAGTAGTTCAGTAAGACCTACTGTGTACCAGTGTGTCTGTCAGTTCATCTGGCTCAGTAGTCAGTGTTTGGAAGGTGTGCAGTATATACAGTCCTACAGGAATAAACTAAATTTTTCAGACAGTGTATCACATTATTTCCATCCATAGAATAATGAGGTTTAATTGAGTAATTTAATGAGTAATTGTGTAATTTAACAATGTTCAGCATTGTTAAAAAAGAGTGGGGGGGTTGGATTATTTTTATGAGAAGGAAAGGAATTTTTTTTTGTCCAGAATAGCTAATGGCCTAGTAGTTCAAGGTAATACTTTTTTTTTTTTTTTAAACTATTGAATGGTTTTGTACACTATCATTGTCTAGAAAATACTCTTGGGTACTACATTTAGCTAACTATTTCAGTTATAAAGCTCATTTAAACTGATTACTTTAATTTAAAGTAATGAATGAAAAATTGTACCACAATTTTGCTCATCACTCTTTGGCAAATTAAAATTGATTAATTTGGTACAGATGAGATGGCAGATGACTGACTTGCTCAAGGTTTCACAGCTAAGTTAAAGACAAGGCAGAGACAGCAGTACTCTGCTGCTTTCTCTGTTATTGTATTGTTGTCTCCTTTTTTGGGGACTGGTTCCTTTTTCCAATATAGATAATGTAGATGATTTTGCTGTAGAGAAAAATATCACTGTGAAGACATGTTGTTGAAGCAAAGCGTTTTATATAGCAGATAAGATACTTATTTTAAGTATAGTCTAGATTGATAATGTACTCAGGGTTGATTTCTTTGGAGGTTGGAGAGATGCTAATAATACTAAGATTTTGGGGGCACCTGGGTGGCTCTGTAGGTTAAGCCTCTGCCTTCAGCTCAGGTCATGATCCCAGGGTTCTGGGATGGAGCCCTGAATTGGGCTCTGTGCTCAGGGGGGATCCTGCTTCCCTCCTCACTCTCTGCCTGGCTCTCTGCCTACTTGTAATCTGTCTCTCAAATAAATAAGTGAAATATTAAAAAAAAAAAAAAAAGATTTTGGATTTGGGCCTTTGTAAGGCCCTGAATTGGGCTCTGTGCTCAGGGGGGAGCCTGCTTCCCTCCTCACTCTCTGCCTGGCTCTCTGCCTACTTGTAATCTGTCTCTCAAATAAATAAGTGAAATATTAAAAAAAAAAAAAAAGATTTTGGATTTGGGCCTTTGTAAGGCCCTTAATGAGCTCATTACAAAAATGGTCGCAACTAATACCTAACAGTATAACTATTAATTGTCATAAGATATGGCTGATGTTCTTAGCCTGTGCTAATCACATTTCCCTTGTACGAGTTTTGACATCAGAAAGCAGCAAGAATGATACTATGTGTGGGTACACACACTGCTCCTATTTAAAAAACAATTCAGAGTTAATATCTAAGGTAATGAAGGAGTGTTAAGTGATATCCTTTTCAGGTATAAGGCATAACTTGGTTTTGTGTGCCTTGTTTAGAATATGGACAGGCTAGAATTGTAACCAAAATTGCAACTCAAAGTAAGGCATTTTTAAAAAGTTAAAAGTTCCGTGAGAGACTATGGACTCTGAAAAACAATCTGAGGGGTTTGAAGTGGTGGGGAGGGGGCGGGTGGGAGGTTGGGGTACCAGGTGGTGGGTATTATAGAGGGCATGGCTTGCATGGAGCACTGGGTGTGGTGAAAAAATAATGAATACTGTTTTTCTGAAAATAAATAAATTGAAAAAAAAAAGTTAAAAGTTTATTTAATTAAAGTAGTTAAATACTCTCCTGATTAGTATTACCCATTCTTCAGTGTATCATCATTTTTGTGTGTATTGTGGAAATTGTTATAGTACTAACTCAGTTTTTTTGGAAATTAATCATCTTGATCCGTTTGGTTTAACACCCTTTAATGTAGTTGGGAGTATTTATCTTAGGCTTGGTTTTGGAAAATACTTTTGACCTGATTGAACTTTCTGGGAAATTATTGTTTAAGGGATTACTGGAGTCTTATTTTTATTACTGACATATCTGTTTTTGCCCTGGAAGTTATTTAGTTATATGGGAGAAATAATAGATAATTATACCCTCTATAATACTGCATCAAGCAGAGTTTTCAAATTGGAGATACCCAGCCTAAACGGACCTGCACAATCTTTAATGTTGTAAAACAGTTTTCAGCTAATTTAAATAAATATTCAGGTTTTTTGTTTCTCCTGAGAAATAGAAAGTTCTAGTCACACTGGTCTTCATTGTGTATAGCAACAGTAGGGCAAATTACAATTCCCTTGAAATGAGCTATGTGTTTTACAGTTTGTTGCAGGCTTTACATTCATACAGTGTAAGCTTATGACTTACAGAGCTCACTGCATGTATTGACTGCATGTGTTAACTTTCTGGTGCCCTTAGACATTTGAATTTTTGATTCCTGCATTATAACGTCTTTAAATGTGTGGTCATTTGTCTTTGCCTTTCTATGGTGTTGACTGCCTCTCAAGAGTGATGGTTTATGCTGTAAAATATATTTTTTTAAAATCCTAGTGTGCTGAAGTAACCTCCCTTAAGTTGCTGTCAAGGCAATGGTAGAGTCTTTCCTATGGGTTGGATTATGGCCTGAATTTTAAACTGGGTGGCTCTAGGTTTGGATCCAACACAAACTGGATTTACTGGAGACCATTTGCACCTTTTTTTTTTTTTTTTTTGCCAGCATGAAAGCATTTTTTATTTGTACACTGTTCTTTTAGAATTTTTCCTACTTTTTTCTAGGTTACTAATATGATAAATCAGTTTGTGCTAATATGTTTGACAGGTAATTGTGATTAGAGTATTGTTTAGAGGTAGTATTTTGTTATTTTGGAACAGTGCGAGTGATTATAATGGTGGAAATTTTATCTGCATTAGGAATACAAAAGTACTTTTAAAAAACTAGACATTTCAGTTTTATCATTGAAAACAAACTATTGAAAACAAGCTTATTTATTCTGAATATTTTCTTCAGTAGGAAACATGCATAATTAGTTTTATCCAAACAAGCATATGTGTTTGTGTTTTTAACTGTTCTAATTAAAAATGTAAGGTTCCTCTCTCTCTTTCTTTCTCAATGAAGAAAGACTTTCAGCCAGATCAGCCGTTAATTTTGAAAATATTGAGCTATGTAAGCTAATTTCCCACTATTTTTTAAAATCCAGAGACAGTAAAAGAAAGCATTCTCATTTTGGTAAGTCTAGAGGAAGATTTTCCTTACGTAGGAAATAAATTATTGCTGAATTGGAAAATCAGGTAATTCAGTGATGATGAGAATGAATGAATCTGGGAGCTTTAGTGGTGTTCACATGTTGTCTATTATGTAACAAACGATCCCCAAATTTAGCAGCTTGAAATGAAAAATATTATTTCACACAGTATCTTAAAGAAATTTAGGGTCAGCTTAGGGGTGGTTCTGGTGTAGGATCTCTCATGAGGTTGTAGTTATAGTGTCAGCTAGGGTTGCAGTCCTCTGTGGTTTGTCTGGGTCTGTAAGATCCACTTGCAAGCTTACTCTTATGGCTGTTGGCAGGAAGCTTCACTTAAGTACCAGTTGGGCCTCTCCATAGGGCTGCTCACAGCATGGCTTCCCAAGAGCAAGTGATCTGATAGAGTGAGAGGGCACCCAAGCTGGAAGCCACAATGTTATTTATAATTTCTGAGATGTGATGCTATCACTTTTCGTGTTTAGTACTGGTCATACAAGTCAACTCTGGCATGGTGCGGGAGGAGACTCCATGGAAATGTGAATAACAGGACGAAGGAAGTTGGCTGCCACTGTCTGCCCTCCAGACCCCAGGTGTTCATGTCCTTCCCACATGCAGAGTACACCCACTGCTTCCCAAGGCCTAACATGTCTCATTCTGTTACTATATCATTCAGAGTGCAGGATTTCATCTTCTAAATCAGCTCTGGGCTTAGATAGTTCCTTGGGTGTTTTTCAAGCACAGCTCTTTGAGTACCATTCTGCTCCATCTGCCTCTCCCCACCTGCAATACTGAACGAACATACAATGGGGGACAGGCATAGGAAAACTGCTATAGATAGTTTTGTTCTAAAAGGGCAAAAATGGAAGATGCCAGGGTGTCCCTGGCTCATAGCAATTCTGAGGTCCAGATGGGGAAATATTGGAAGTTTCTTGATTGGATCCGAAGCCTGGGAATAATTCTTTATGGTTCTTTGCCTTACCTTCTGTGTTTTTCCTTGTATCTCTGTCTTTTTTCATGAAAGATAGCACATGTTTCTAAGGTGAGTTGTTTTCTCAACTTGCTTTCTTTTGGGGCCCCAATTCTCTCTTCATTTTAAGTCATATTAAATCTTTTGTATATTAAATAAAAAGATATATTAATCTTTTATAAATCTTGTGGATGTTGAATGAATTCTATTGAGATATATTCCTTTGAGCAAAAGTTACACTTTTTTTCATATTAAATCTTTATATGCATTGGGCTCCTAGTAACAAGGCTGAAAGATAATGCCCTTATTTTGTAGAAGCTTTATTGTTTGAGAGGATCAGTAGTGCATTCTAATGTCTTTTGAAGGCCTTTTGGCTGAATGACTAATAGTCTGAGGCACCAGCTTTAATATTTTTAAAGTTTGAATGAAGGAGTTTTCAGTCATACCCTCAGCCTCATTTTTGAGTGATGTTTTCCTGGTAGTACCCTGCATATTTTCTTTTAATAGATTTTGTTTTTTAGAACAGTTCTAGGTTCACAGAAAAATTGAGTAGAAAGTTAAGAGATGTCCCACATATCTCCTGCCCCTACGCTTGCACGGCCTCTCCCATCAGCATTCCAAATCAGAGTGGTGTACTTGTTACAACTGATTAACCTATTTTGACCTATCTGTATCATCCAAAATACATAGTTATGGTGTTAATGCATTCTGTGGGTTCAGGCAAATGTGTAATGACATGTATCGCCCATCATAGTATTTTTTATAGACAATAATTTCACTGCACTTAAATAGTTTCACTACCTTGTTTAGCCCTCCTTTCCTCAACCCCTGCCAACCTATAAACTTTTGATTGTGTCTATAGTTTTGGCTTTTCCAAAATGTCTTATGGTTGGAATTGTATAGTATGTAGATATTCTTTTCAGATTGGCTTTTTTTCACTTAGTAATGGGTCTTTAAAGTTCCTCCCCTATTTTTTCATCGTTTGATAGTTCTTTTTTTTTAAGTGCTTAATAATCCATTGTATGGTTCTACCACAGTTGATTTATTCATTAAGCTACGGAAGGACATCTTGGTTGTTTCTGAATTTGGCAGTAATGAATAAAGCTGCTATAAACATCTGTGTGCGGATGTTTGTATGGACAGAAGTTTTCAACTCATTTGGGTAAATACCAAGGAGTATGATTCCTGTAATGTATGGTGAGAGTATGTTTAATTTTGTAACAAACTGCCTTATTTAGCTTCCATCGTGGCTGTACCATTTTGCATTTTCACCAGCAATGAAATGAGAGTTCCTGTTGCTCTAGATGCTTGCCAGTGTTTCTTATTGTCAGGTATTTAGGAATTTGTTCTAATAGGTATGCAGCAGTAACTCATTGTTGTTTTAATTTGCAATTCATAATGGCATATGATGTTTAGGATCTTTTCATAAGCTTATTTGCCATCTGTGTATCTTTGGTGAAGCATCTATTCAGGCCTTTGGCCCAGTTTTCTTGTTGTTGCATCTTAAGAGTTCTTTGTATATTTTAGGTAAGATACCTTTATTAGATATGTCTTTTGCAAATATTTTCTCTCAGTTTGTGGCTTGGCTTTTCACTTACTTGACAGTATATTTTGTAGAGTAAGTCTTATCTTCTTTTTGTTTAACAGCCCTTTCATTATTTTCTCTCTCACTTCGCAAGTTTTACTATAAGCAGTAAAATGAACCAGGTGGCACATTCAACACTCTGGTAGGAAATCTTAGCTAGATCAGCCACTTCGTTAGTCATATTTTCTTCTTTCTGTATAATTCCGTGGGACAGTGTTGCTAAAGTTTCTGCCACTACTTAACAAGTATCCCCCTTCTTCAAATTTCCATTTGCTTTTTTGCAAGTCTTCTCCCATAGACTTATCAGAGTTCAGGGACTTTTATAAACACATTCTTCAGGGTGTTTTAGGCTTTCTCTACACTCTGCGTAGAGCCCCCTGGCTGGTTCCAAAGCCCCTCTTACATTTTAAGTTTTCAGTATGGCTGCACTCCACTTCCAGGTACCAAAATTTATCTTTTCCTGCCCTAAAAGAAACCATCATGTTGTACAGTTATAATTCTAAGCTTTTTTTAAAAACAGATCATGTGGGTATTTTAATTACAGCACAATCTGAGTTTGCAACCTTGAAGAAAGGGCTGGATCCTTATAGTTGTGGGTACCTTTGGGCAGAAGCTGATGAAGCTAGGAACCTTGCCTCTCTAAATTATGTTGAACCTCCTTTGCCAGTAGAAGTAGCCCTCTACTCCTTCCTAGGAGGTCTGTCTCCCCTGGTCTGGAGACCCTGTGATACCTCTTAAAATAGTTTCCTACAATGGACTGCCAATGATCTTGTCTTATTCTTGCCACCTTTCATTGCTTTTAGACCTATAATCAGACTTGAGTCTGCAGAGGCCCCAGGGGATGAGGTATAAAATTAAAACCAGGAAGAAGTGTGATACACTAAAATAATTTGATCGTTTTTGTCAATTTTGGTTCTATAGAAATCAGCGGAACATATATTGGAATGGATTCTCAGAGTGTGGAATCAGGTTAAAGGAATATTGGATCAGGCAGTGGTGGTGGTGGTGCTGCTGTTACTGCTGGTGGATGATACAGTGTCAGGGAGTCCTGTAAAGATTACACTGTTATGAGGATACTCCCAGCATTTCACTTAGGAAATGAGAAATGATGAGGACCTAAATGAAGACAACAGAGTTGGGGATAGGAAAGAAGGAACTGATGCTCTCTGCTCCTCTCATGTTTTATGCATTCTTTTTTAGCACTTGCAGTTTAATTATTTAATGTGCTCTCTCACTAGACCAAGCTATTCAATTATTAGGACCACTTATTTTTGTAACAGCATGAGAGACAGCAAACATTATATGCTGCGTATTATTGTAAACATCTAACATACATTAATTCTTTTGATCCCCCATCTATTCTTTAAGTAACTACTAATAATAAATACATTTTTTGGATGCGAAAATAATATTACTGTGTTGAGGATCCTTAAGAACCCTTAGGTTTGATGATTTCCTGGAAGAACTCCCAGAACTCAGAAAAGCTGTTACATTCATGCTTTCAGTTTATTATAGTGAAAAGATACAGATTAAAATCAGCAAAGAGAAGAAGCACGAAGGGCAGGAGTCCAGGAGACACAAAGCACTAGCTCCTCTTGTCATCTTTCAATACAGTCATATGCCTAAAGACAATGTGTGATAAGTGTAAAGTCTTAACCAACCAGGAAGGCTCCCCTGAGCCTTGGAGTCTAGGGTTTTGTCTTTTTTTTTTCCCTTTTAGGGGTTGGGGATGTCAGTCAACTAGGCATGGAGTGACAACTACTCAGTTTCCAGCCCTCACAGAGATCAGACTGATAAAGCTTGCTGTAGGACTCAGGTGGATCAAAGCATGCACTCACCGTAAATCACATGGTTAGAATAAACTATATGGCATGGCCCATGGCTTCCAGTATACAAAGACACTCTTATCAGGCATGATATTCCAGGGCCTTTTTAGCTATTTCCTTTTTAGCTAGTCAAGGGACCATCCATTCCTTAGAAAATACAGGGTTTGAACACCTTACCTTTTACTGGACAGCTGAAGGTCAAGTAACTTGCCCTCAGAAATACATAGAATAGTTAAAATTTAAACAGAGGCATTCCAGCTCTGGTATCACTTGTTTTAACCATACTCTACTGCCTTTTGGCATCTCTTCTGTCAAACACAAAATCTGTTAGTTTGAGCAGTTAATAAATTTTCATTAAGTGAATGAATGAAAAGATAGTAGGAAACTGTAGGCTCGTTCTGCTGATTTAATAAAGGTCATTGATGTTAGAAGTTTTTTAATCTTCATGAAATAGCATATGTCTATATCTACTCCCACGCCCTCTAAATCTATAGCAGTTATTAGACGCTTGCTGAAGATCAGCTTAAGTTTCTTTTTGCCCTCTTCATGTGTGTTAATATTGCTCAATTGCCTGGAGTGGTAAGATTAGAAATCTAATTATTTCCAGTGTATTTCCAGAGTATATGACTGCTTGAAATTTCAATACTCAGAGCTTTTTTTTTGGCGTGCAGTCTTATGAATTCTTTAATAATTACACTCAAATCTAAATACTTGTGATGTTTAAGTTATTTTTGTATTCATGTATATTTGCTGATCTCTCTTAGAATAAATAATGAGGTTTGACTGTAATATCATAAAATAATCCCTTCTCTAGCAGTGTATGTATTTCTCATATTTTTTCTACCAACATGGTCCTTTGTTTTCCATAGAATGAGTACTATGCATAACAGGTAAACATTTTAGAAAAAGAAAATAAATCATACCAGTTACCATTTTAACATTTAAAAGTCTCCTTTTATCCTTATTAAGACATAACCTTATTAAGATATAACTGAACTACAATAAACTTTACATGTTTAAAGTTTATATTTTGGTGTGTTTTTGACACATCCATGAAACTGTCATCACAACCAAAATAATGTCTTTCACCTCCAAATGTTTTTTCATGTCAGTTTTCAGTGGTCATTTGTATATTTCTTTTAAATCTTTTGCCTGCTTTCTTTTGAAATCTATTAAATTTTATTAGTTTTTAAATTTTATTATCATTAACATACAGTGTTATATGGTTTCAGGTTTATAGTATAATGGTTCAGTAATCCTATACATTACTCCATGCTCCTTAAGATAGGTGTACTCTTAATCCCCTTCACTCATTTCACTCATCCCCCCTGCCCATCTCTCCTCTGGTAACCATCTGTTTGTTCTCTATATTTAAGAGTATGTTTTTGGTCTAATTCTAATATATATATATATATATATATATATATATACACACACACACACATATGTATATATATATATATACATACACATACACACACACACACACAGATCTTCTTTATCCATCCATATATTGATGGACACTTGGGTTGTTTCCATCATTTGTCTGTTGTAAATAATGCTGCCATAAATATGAAGGCACGTATATCCTTTTGAATTATTGTCTTTGTATTTTTTGGGTAAATACCCAGTAATGTGATTACTGGATCATAGTGTAGTTCTATTTTTTTTTTTTTTTTTAAAAGGGAGAGGCGGGGGTGGGGCAGTGGAAGAGAGAGAGAATCTTAAGCAGGCTCCATGCCCAGCACAGAGCCTGACTTGGGGCTGGATCTCATGACTCTGAGATCAGGACCTGAGCTAAGAGCAAGAGTCAGATGCTTAACTGACTGAGCCACCCAGCACCCTGTTCTATTTTTAATTTTGGGGGGAACCTCCATTCTGTTTTCTGCAGTTGTTGCACCAGATTGTGTTCCCATCTACAGTGAATGAGGAGGGTTCCTTTCCCTCCCAATTCTTTTTTTTTTTTTTTTTAAGATTTTATTTATTTATTTATCAGAGAGAGAGGGCGAGAGAGCAAGCACAGGCAGACAGAATGGCAGGCAGAGGCAGAGGGAGAAGCAGGCTCCCTGCAGAGCAAGGAGCCCGATGTGGGACTCGATCCCAGGACTCTGGGATCATGACCTGAGCCGAAGGCAGCTGCTTAACCAACTGAGCCACCCAGGCGTCCCTCCCTCCCAATTCTTGATGACGCTTGTTTCTTATGTTTCTGATTTTAACCATTCTGACAGGTATGAGGTGATAACTCATTATAATTTTGATTTGCATTTCCTTGTTGATGAATGATGTTGAGCATCTCTCCTGTGTCTGTTGGCCATGTGGATGTCTTCTTTGGAGAAATGTCTGTTCAGGTCTTCTGCCCATTTTTTATTTGGATTATTTGTTTTTTGGATATTGAATTGTATAAAGTCTTTATATATTTTGGCTACTAATCCTTTAATAGGATATGTCATTTGCAGTATCTTCTCCTATTCAATAGGTTGTATTTTTGTTTTGCTGATTGTTTCCTTTGCTACACAGAAGTTTTTTATTTTGATGTATTCCTGACAGTTTGTTTTTGCTTTTTTTCTTCCTTGCCTCAGGACACATATCTAGAAACGTGTTGTTGTGTCCAATCTCAGATACATTACTGCCTGTGCTTTCTTCTAGGATTTTTATGGTTTTAGGTCTCACATTTAGGTACTTAATCCATTTTGAGTTTATTTTTGTCTGTGGTGTAAGAAAATGATCCAGTTTCATTCTTTTGCACATAGCTGTCCAGTTTTCCCAGCATCATTTCTTGAAGAGACTCTTTTTCCCATTGCTTCTTCTGGCCTCCATTGTTGAAAATTAATTGACCATATAATTTGGGTTTATTTCTGGGCTTTCTGTTCTGTTCCATTGATCTGTGTCCCTGGTTTTGTGCCAGGACCATACTGTTTTCATTGCTATAGTTTTGTAGTATAACTTGAAATCTGGAATTGTGATACCTCCAGCTATGTTTTTCTTTTTCAAGATTCAGTTGGTTATTTGAGATCTTTTGTGGTTTCATAAAAATTTTAGGATTGTTCTAGTTCTGTGAAAAATGCTGTTGATATTTTGATAGGATTGTATTAAATCTGTAGATTGATTTGGGTAGTATGAACATCTTAACAATACTTGTTCTTCCAGTACATGAGCTTGGAATATCTTGTTTGTGTTGTCTTGAGTTACTTTTGTCAGTGTTGTATAGTTTTCAGGGTGCAAGTTTTTCACCTCCTAGGTTAAGTTTAGTCCCAGTTATTTTATTCTTTTTGGCACAATTGTAAATGAGACTGCTTTCTTAATTTCTCTTTCTGCTGCTTCATTATTAACGTATAGAAGTGTAATGGGTTTCTGTACACTGATTTTATGTCCTCTGACTTTACAGAATTCATTTATCAGTTCTAGTAATCAGTTCCAATAGTTTTCTGGTGGAGTCTTTAGAGTTTTCTATATATGGTATCATGTCATCTGCAAATGTGGAAGTTTTACTTGTTCCTTGCCAGTTTGGATGCCTTTTATTCCTTTTTGTCATCTAATTGCTGTGGCTAGATTTCTGTTACTATGTTGAATAAAAGTGCTAAGAGTGGACATCCTTACCTTGTTCCTGACCTTAGGGAAATGCTCTTAGTTTTTCTCCATTGTAAGTTTATTATGTTGAGGTGTATTTATTTTCTCTAAAGCTACTTTGTTGAGGGTTTTTATCATGAATAGATGTTATACTTTGTTACATGCTTTTTCTGCCTCTGTTGAAATGATCATAGGGTTTTTAATCCTTTCTCTTATTGATATGATGCATCATGTTGACTGATTCAGGAATAATGTATTGTTGGATTTGGTTTGATAATATTTTTTTGAGTATTTTTATGTTCATCAGAGGTATTAGGCTATAGTTGTTTTGTTTGTTTTTGTTTTTGTTTTGTTTTGTTGTGTCTTCATCTGATTTTAGTATCACGGTAATACTGGCCCCCATAGAATGAATTTGGAAGTTTTTCTTCCTCTTCAATTTTTTTTTTTTTTCCTCTTCAATTTTTAAGAATAGTTTGAGAGGAAGGAGTATTACATGTTTGGTAGAATTCACCTGTCTTAGTCTGGACTTTGTTTGTTTTGCCTACTTTTAAATTGGGTTATTATTATTGTTCAGTTCCAAGAGTTCTTCCCATAATTTGTATACAAATCTTTTTTTCTAATATGTCTTTTTCAAATATTTATTCAGTTTGTGGCTTCTTGTTCACTTTGTTAATGTTATTTTTTGGAGAGCAAATGTTTTTTAATTTTAATGAGACATAACTTACCAATTTTTTTCTTTTATGTTTCATGGGTGTTTTGTTGTTGTTATTGTTATAACTAAGAAACTTTTGTCTATTCAAGGTTGCAAAAGTTTTCTCCTGTGTTTTCTTCTAGATTTTTATAGTTTTAGGTATTATATCCAGGTCTGTGATCTATTTTGAGTTACTCTTTATGTATGATGTGAATTGGTTTTATTTTTTTCCATACAGATATTCAATCAGCATTATTATTGGAGACTTTCCTTCTATTGAATAGCCTTACACTTTTGTTGGAAATCAACTGACTTTATATGTGTTTGTCTATTTTTAGACTCTGTTCAGTTCCTTTGTTGTATATATATTTTTTCTCAATACCAAATTGTTTTGATTACTATAACTGTATGGTAATTTTAAAAATTATTTAGGGTACTTCTTCCACTTTTGTGGGCTGTGAAATTGCTTTGGTTATTCTAGTCTTCTGTATTTCTGTGTGAATTTTGGAATTAACTTTCCAATATTTACAGAATAGCCTCCTGTGATCTGATTGGGATTATGTTGGATTTATAAATAAATTTGGGGAAGAACATCATCTCAAAAATAGTGAGTTTTCTTATCCATGAAAGTGGTATTTCTTTCTATTTATTCACATCTTTATTTTTTTTTTTTCCAACAAGGTGGTTTTTGATGTAACATTCTTGGATCTTATCTGTTAGCTTTAGTTTTAGGAATTTATGTTTTTGGCACCACTGAACTGATTATTTCCCACATTTGCTGATTGTTCTTGATCTCTATATACCTGTGTTTATGAATGTAGTTGAATTTTATACTTTTCTTTGTGTTCGCTCACCTTGTTAAATTGTTGACAGTAGTAGTATTGTTTTGTAGTTTCTCTGGGATTTTCCATGTTAATAGTCACATAAAATGCAATTAAAGACAGTTTTACTTTCTTCCAATCTCTGTGCATTCCTCCCTGCATTGCACTGAGTACTGACTTAAGCATTTGATGTGTAGGGCAGGCAGATTTTCAGTGTATCTAGAGCTTACTCTGTAATAAACTTAGGAACCAAGCAAGTCAAATACTATATTTACCATATCCACATTTACATCTCTCAACTCACTTAATGGCAAAAGTGGGTATTCATAAATTAATGGGCAAAGGCAATCAAATGCTGCATTTTATATACTCTATCCACATGTATTTCTCTTAGTATAGTTAATGAAGAAAGTGGGCATTCCCACTCTTGCCACTGTTGTTCAACATAGTACTAGAAGTCCTAGCAACAACAATCAGGAAACAAAAAGAAATAAAAGTTATTCACATTGGCAAAGAAGAAGTCAAACTCTCTCTCTTCACATATGACATGATACTTTATGTGGAAAACCCAAGAGACTCCACCCCCAAATTACTAGAACTCATACAGTAATTCAGTAATGTGGCAAGATACAAAATGAATGCATAGAAATCAGTTGTTTTCTTATACACTGATAATGAAACTAGAAAGGGAAATTAGAGAATCGATTCCCTTTACTATAGCACCAAAAACCATAAGATACCTTGGAATAAACCTAACCAAAGAGGTAAAGGGTCTGTACTTGAGGAACTACAGAACACTCATGAAAGAAATTGAAGAAGACACAGAAAGATGGAAAAACATTCCATGCTCATGGATTGGAAGAATAAACATTGTTAAAATATCTATGCCGCCCAGAGCAATCTATACTTTCAGTGCCACCCTGATCAAAATGTTATTGGCATTTTTCAAACTGCTGGAATAAACAATCCTAAAATTTGTATGGAACCAGAAAAGACCCCAAATCGCCAAGGAAATGTTGAAAAAGAAAAACAAAGCTGGGGGCATCATGTTGCCTTATTTCAAGCTTTTATTACAAAGCTGTGATCACCAAGACAGCATGGTACTGGCACAAAAACAGACACATAGACCAATGGAAAAAGTAGAAATCCCAGATATGGACCCTCAACTCTATGGTCAAATAATCTTTGACATAGCAGGAAAAAACATCCGGTGGAAAAAAGACAGTCTCTTCAATAAATGGTGCTGGGAAAATTGGACGGCTATGTGTAGAAGAATGAAACTCAATCATTCTCTTACACCATACACAAAGATAAATTCAAAATGGATGAAAGACCTCAACATGAGACAGGAATCCATCAAAATCCTAGAGGAGAACATAGGCAGTAATCTCTTTCACGTTGGCCATGGCAGCTTCTCTCAATACGCGTGTCCAAAGGCAAGGGAAACAAAAGTGAAAAGGAACTTTGGGACTTCATCAAGATAAACAGCTTCCACACAGCAAAGGAAATAGTCAGCAAAACAAAGAGGCAACCCACAGAATGGGAGAAGATATTCGCAAATGACACTATAGAGCATGGACTGATATCCAACATCTATAAAGAACTTCTCAAACTCAACACCCAAAAAACAGATAATCAAGTCAAGAAATAGACAGAAGACATGAACACACACTTCTCCAATGAAGACACACAAATGGCTAGCAGACACCTGAAAAAAATGTTCATTATCATTAGCCATCAGGGAAGTTCAAATCAAAACCACATTGAGATACCACCTTAACACCAGTTAGAAGGACAAAGATCAACAAGGCAGGAAACAACAAATATTGGAGAGGATGTGGAGAAAGGGGAACCCTCTTACACTGTTGGTGGGAATGCAAGTTGGTGCAGCCACTTTGGAAAACAGTGTGGAGGTTCCTCAAAAAATTAAAAATATGGGGCGCCTGGGTGGCTCAGTGGGTTAAAGCCTCTGCCTTCGGCTCGGGTCATGATCTTAGGGTCCTGGGATCGAGCCCCGCGTCGGGCTCTCTGCTCAGCGGGGACCCTGCTTCCTCCTCTCTCTCTGCCTGCTTCCCTGCCTACTTGTGATCCCCTGTCTATCAAATAAATAAATAAAATCTTTAAAAAAATATTAAAAATAGAGTTACCCTATGATCCAGCAATTGCACTACTGGGTATTTACTCCAAAGATACAGATGTAGTGAAAAGAAGGGCTATATGTACCCCAGTGTTAATAGCAGCAGTGTCCACAATAACCAAAATGTGGAAGGAGCCAAGAAGCCCTTCAACAGATGAATGGATAAAGAAGATGTGGTCCATATACACAATGGAGTATTACTCAGCCATCAGAAAGGCTGAACAGCCAACTTTTGCATCAACATGGGTGGAACTGGAGGAAATTATGCTAAGTGAAGTAAGTCAAGCAGAGAAAGTCAATTATCATATGGTTTCACTTACTTGTGGAACATAAGGAATAACATGGAGGACATTAGGAGAAGGAAAGGAAAAGTGAAGGGGAAATCAGAGGGTGAGATGAACCACGAGAGACTGTGGACTCCAAGAAACAAACTGAAGGTTTTAAAGGGGAGGGGGGAAGGGTGAGCCTGGTGGTGGATATTAAGGAGGGCACTCATTACAGGAGCACTGGGTGTTGTATGTAAGCAGTGAATCTTGGAACACTACATCAAAAACTAATGATGTATTGTATGGTAACTAACACAGACAAAATAAAAAATGGGCATTCCTGTCTTGATCCTGATCTCAGGAAGAAAGAACTCAGTTTTTCAACATTTCTGATTCTGTACTCATTACTCAGTGCTTTTGCAATCATACTCTTCTCTACCCTGGTAATTTGTTTTCTCTCAGGAAAGACACTCCTCGGAGTTAAAGAACTTGTAGATGTTACCTTCTTTTGATACCAAGTATTATATGAAAAGTAACTGCCTATGTGGTATTTATAGTCTGTTATATGTCATTAAATTTAAATGGAGAATTTAGATGTGGATAGGGTATATATATTATTTGATTGATTTTGTTCAGTAATCATGTAGTGACCTTTGGAAAACATTGATAATCTGTCTGCCGTACATATAGTGCTTAAAAGATCAAGGATTCCTGAAATGAAACAGAGGGTTTCAAATTCTAATTTGTAGTTATTTGCTATCAGTTCTACATTCCTGCAACTGCCTTTCCATATTGCTTTTGAATTTTAGGTAGAGATGCTTAGGGTGTGTGAGGAACACCATCCTCAATTCTTCATTACTATTAGTCTATGATTTTTCTACTCTCTTCCATTTACCTGGCATTGTGAAACAAAGTGCCTGGAACAGAAAGTCAGAGTTGAAATGTCACAATTTGTTACACTCAGATGTGAATCATATGGTTCACATGGCTTAAAATCTTGTGGTTCTTCCTTTTCCCATTTATGAGCCAGTTTGCCAACACCTATCACATATCCTGTATACATAAACAGCTAAGGTTGTTTACATGTTGACCTAATGGGAAAAGTTGCAATGAGAGGGATGGTTTTTTTCTCTTCTACTAATTTGCCCTCTTCATTGAGAAATTTCTTGTTTGATCATTCTTATACTTTGATTGAGCCATATAACTGTTAAAAAATAACAAATATTTTACATTTTCCTTGCAGCTCTGTTTATGCATCCCTAAACTTTACTGGTCTACTTAAATCCTATAATTAGTTTTAAACTTGGGAAAAGATAGAAAGTTCTGCCTATGCCTCAACTTGGTAATGAAGTGTTACTGTGTTTTTTTATGGCTATTATTTTTTAGAGTGTATTGGTTCCTTCTAAATGAGACCCTGATTACAAATATTATGTAAGCCCTATGTTTCTATATTGCTAATGTCTGTATTGTGTATTATTACTTTCTGAATAAGACCTTGACTATAAGCATCATCTAAATCCTACTATATCCTCTAATAGTATCAGTTTTTATTATTTCAGTAATTAGTCTAAGTTAGCTACTAGGCCTCATTTGAAAGGGTATTATTTAGTATTATTTGTTTACTAAATTGTGTAAATACAGTTTAAAAAATGAAGTAAGGACTCATTTTTGCATTAGTTATCCTTTCTCCAATTTGGCGGGGTGTTATCTGCTTTTATAGGCTTTAATTATTTTGCAGACAAGCCCTATTTAAGACATTTATGAGCCCATTGTATATAAGAAATACCAAGATGAGAAAGGCACAGTACTTACCCTCTGAGAGGTGATATGACTTGTATGTAGATGGCTGTAATATAAAATACAAAGAGCTAAATTTCATGTGGCACTTATGAGAGTACAGTATTTGAGAAAAGTATTTCAGGAGTAGTAATTAGTGAGTGGGAAGTGTCTCAGAGTATAAGAAATCTTCGTGTCTTAAAATTTAAACTTTATTTTTAATTAAGCAGTGAATGTTATGAAAGATAAGGGAAAACAAAATCTGAGCAAAACTAAGTAACACATTGTAGTAAAGATTACTCTAAATATAGAGAAGGTTTCTTCTTTAGAGAGTCTTAGACTATAAACATTAAAATATATTTCTCTCAGAGCCCAACCACCTTTTGTTTTCTGGAAGTATTGGCCTAATAGCAGCTGCAGCACAATTTTTTTTTAAAAAAGATTTTATTTATTTATTTGACACAGAGAGAGAGAGATCACAAGTAGGCAGGTGGAGAGAAAGTGGGAAGCAGGCTCCCTGCTGAGCAGAAAGCCCGATATGGGGCTCGATCTCAGGACCCTGAGATCATGACCCGAGCTGAAGGCAGAGGCTTAACCCACTGAGCCACCCAGGTGCCCCTGCAGCACAATTTTTAAAGCAGTAGTCACTTACGTTTGTTGTAGTTAATTTCAGTGTTTCAATACATATTTACCTATTGAATTATAGATCTTTTGGTTATCTTATTTATTAAGATGCCTGACTGCCTAAGACTTGTTTTGAATTTTTGCAAAACATTTGGGTGAAGTTGTTTTGTCCGTTCTTTACATTCTGTAATAACAAAACTTTGGTTTTTGTTTTTTTGTTGGTAACTGAATACTTCAGGCCTTTTTCCATGTACATTTCCATATGTATTTTTCCAAATATTTTTCTATCCTGTTTTAAAGTCATGTCAGTATTAGGAAGGTCTAAAGATTAAAACACATGAATTAAGGTCCAATTATTTACTCCATAAAATTCAATTTTTTTTCTTTTTACAAAAGTCCTAAAATAGTTTCTCTGTACCTTTAAAATACGAACAAAATTATGGTATTTTAGAAACATATCTTTGATATAGTATGGTATATCATTTTAACTGATAGCTTCGTTAAATTTTTCTTTTGCACGAGTTACATAGTTTCTTTTGCCTGAGTTACATTATTTCCATATCTGTTGTTGCCAATTTTTTAAAAAAATCTGTTTTCTTAGTTTAGGTGCACTCTATTCACTTGAATACCTTATTGGATGAATTTCTATGCCCCTCCACTGAATTTATTTTAGAGTTTAATCTGCACTTCATCTCTTGCTTTTTCTTCTGAATGGTTCTTATTCAGAACTGGCAGTTTTGTTGACTCATTGATTAAATCGCAGTAGGATTCTTGAGTTTAAGAAGTCAACTCTAAAATATTGATTGTATAAGGAATCATTTTAAATGGGAAAGGACTTTTCTTATATTTAGAATTGTTATACAAGCCTCGTGTCTATTGTATAGTATATGGCCACTATTAAAATAGAAACTGGGATTGTGAAAAAGCTAACTCAAATGGCCTTCCAGTTCTGTGATTTATGTTTTGAATCTTTATTTAAACTTGCCTTAAATAGTATTTCTTTTAGTGATTTGTATATGGCCAGCACTGGAGGTTTGAACTGTGAGTGTGTGTATGTATGTTTGTGTTTGTGTGTAAAACCAGGTTTACCTCAACAAATATTAAAATATATGACTATTTTATTAGAAACTAAACCAAACCCTCAACTACATGAAGAGCAATGCCATAATTCATATTTCAGTAGGGACTAAATAATACCTGAGGTGTTAGAAGAAAATTTGTGGCCAGTGAACAAAATATAAGCTTATTTAAAATAAAATGTAGGTCTTTGAGTGTATAGTTTGACCAAGCATTGGTGCTAGTTCTTTATTAGTCTAGGCTGCTTTATAATTTTCTTACTTCTAATTTGTGCACCAATAAAAGATGGTGGAATCAACATCTGTTTTTCATTGAAAGGAGGTTTAACTCATGCATAAAAAGCAGTGTTTTCAGCAATTGTCATTTAAATAAACAGAAATGAATTTAACAAAATGTTGTGTTCAGACAAAGCACCAGATAAAATATTTTATCCTTGTTTTATTCTTATTCTAACATCAAGTCCTCCCTCCAGTGGCTGCTGTTATAGCGTTTTCCGTTTTTTGCCTTATTTTGGAAAACAAGGAAAGTTATTACTGTTTTTTTCTCGGAATTAAAACCCATTTTTGTGTCATGTTGAAAAATTGACAGATGATACTCTGTGGGAGATAGTCTTTTGTGACTAGAGCCCATCCGTTAGTAGTCAAAGGGACAGATTATTCTTAATTGAATTCTTAGTCCTCATCTTTCATTTCCCAGTTGCTTATAACTGCCCTTTACGCCAGCATTAAAAAATTTTAATCACTTATATACTCTCAAAGGCAGATTTTACTAGTTATCCTTATTAGAGGCAATATACCAAACAAGAAGCAAAAACATAAATGAGAGTTCATTATTTTCAGAAATGCAAAGTTATATTTTTAGATATTTCATTATAAAGTTGTTGGGTTTTTTTTAATAGAAGTTTTAAAAAATATTTACAGTTTATCTTTTTAAATACCTGGTACCAAAGCTTTTGAGGAAATCAGTTTTTATTCAGAATATTAGTTCCATTTCAAAACAGACAAGGAATCAGTTGGATTTGTGATAGCGATAGCTTAGCTCGTATTTGATTGATATATGACTGCTCTGAAGTTTACTCAATATCTGATTATTCTTTTGCCTTATGACTGCTTCTGCTAGGATTTATTCACCAGCAGGACTCCCAAATTTCTGACTAAATAGATGAGACTGGACTGTCAACATCATCATGAGAGGAAAATGCACCATAGAACAAATTATAGAGGGTAGCACTGCTAAAATTAGTCATAACATTTTTTCTTTTAATGCTTTTCTTTATCATTTATTTAAAAATATATTGTTGATAAATAAAAAAATTATATTCACCTAGGGCCTATGTGTGATTGTGTATATATTATGTACTGATTCACAAGTGGCTACCCTATATGTAATGCTTGTGCAAGTTATAAATCATAATGTATAATGAACAGCTATAAATTCCCTCAATCCAAGAGTCAAAGCACTATTAATAACTAAAATTGACCTTTGTGTCTCTCCCCATCTCATGCCCTTTCCATCTTCCCAGAGAGAGTCACTCTTCTGAATTTTGTTTTTTTCTCTTGATTTTTTTGGTAGTTTTATTACCTGAATTATGATACTTATACATTATTTTAGTTTAGTTTGTTTTTGAGCTTTGTATAAATAGTATTATATTGTATGTAATTTCCTGAAAGTTGTTAACTTAATATTATTTGAAAATTTGGAAAATTATCCATAATTTTTAGTGTGGCTCTGATTTATTCACTTTGACTACTATATAGTAGTCATCTTTATTAATATATTACAGTAGATTTGCCTTCCTATACTTGGAGAATAGCCCTGTCCAGTTTTGGTTGCCAGACTCTAAGATGGTCCCCAATGATTTCTTCTTCCTTTTTTTTTTTTTTTTAAGATTGTATTTATTTATTTGACAGACAGAGATCACGAGTAGGCAGAGGCAGGCAGAGAGAAGAGGAGGCAGGCTCCCTGCTGAGCAGAGAGCCCAATGTGGGGTTCGATCCCAGGACCCCAGGATGGTGACCCGAGCCAAAGGCAGAGGCCTCAACCCATTGAGCCACCTAGGTGCACCTGATTTTTTCTTTCTGATAGCCATGCCTTTCTGTAGACCCTTCCTGCATTGAACAGGGTTGTCCTTTGTGCCAGCTGAGTGTCAAGGAAGTGGGGATGAGACTTTGACAGCTTTCCCCTTAATCTCCTGGCTCTCTCTCAAGCCATGTTGTGGTGATCCTCAAGCAGACCTGTGAAAAAGCCCATGTGGGAGGTAATGAGGCTTCTAACAACAACTGGTATCGATAATTTATCTGTGTGAATGAGTCACCTCTAGCTCTAGCCAGGCTTTCAGATGATTGTAGATCTGGCCAATATATCTTGACTGCAACCTCATGAGCCTGATTCAGAACCTCCCAGCTGGGCTGCTTTGAAATTTGTGATCTACAGAAACGTTGAGAGATTATGATAAGGGTTTATTATTTTTGGCAACTACATTTTGAGGTAATTTATTATGCAGTCATAGGTATTGAATAAACCAGCTTTTGTGATGACATGAATATTTTGTGAACATTTACACACCTGTCTCCTCATGTGCATGTATAAGTCCAAGCAGTAAACCAAGATATGGGATTAATGGGTTGAGATAAGAATGTTTCATTTGGAAATCTCATGCCAATTTTTCTAATGTTTTTACACTAACTTATATTTTGTTGTTTTTTTAATGGTGATTGAAAAATTTTTTAAGTTTATATGTTTGTTTGTGTATGTAATCTCTACACCTAGTGTAAAGCTTGAACTTAAAACCCAAGGTTAAGAGTCACATGCTCTTCTGACTGAGCCAGCCAGATGCCCCCACTAATTTATCTTTTGATCAGAAGTGTGAATAAAAATATTTCTCAGATTCCAGTCTTTTTAACTTTTGGTATTATCAGGTTTCTTAATTTTTTCTAGTCTAGGGAATGTAAAATAATATCTCATCACATTTTCATTCCATGCCCTATCAAAACAGTAGTCTATATTTTTCCCTGAAGTTTAAGGTTCTGCTTTATGCCCTTTGTACATTCAAAATTTATCTTTGTGTGTGGAGTGAAATAGATCTGGCCTTTCTTTTCTTTCTTCTCCTTCTTCGTCTTCTTCTTCTTCTTTTTTTTTTACTGTATAGTTAACCAGTTGTCCCAATTATTGAAAAATCCATCCTTTCCCCAGTGATATGTTAGTATCATCTGTGTCACGTCAGTCTGTTCGGTGGATCTGTTTTATAGTTCTGTTCTGTAGATCGTTTTGTTTATTCCAATACTAACGACTTACTGTGTTAGTTATGGGGATACCTAGTAAGGCAACTCTTCTATAATGTTCTTCTTCAGGCATGTCTTAGCTATTTTTGGTAGTTCTTCTATGAATCTTTCTGAATTAGTTTTTCAAGTTCTGTTAGGTTTGAATGGAACTGTATTGAATCCATTTATCAGTTAGAGGAAAACTGGTATCTTTACAGTATTGGGTTTTTCTGTCCATGAATATGATATATCTCTTCATGTATTTCTGTCTTCATTAATGTCTTTCACTAACATTTTATCATTTTGTGCATATAGGTTTAACACATCTTTTGTTAGATTTATTCTTAATATGTAGGTTTTAATTTTTTGCATTTATGAATGGTACCTCTTTTTAAAAAAACATGTTTTGTAACTGATTTTTTTTTATAACTGATAGTTGGTGGTATTTAAATAACTTTATTTTTATATATAAATCACTTCAGCCATCTTGCTGAATTCTCTTTTTATTCCTAATAATAGACTTAAATATTCTTGTTTTTGATTCTAGGAAGTCTTATTTCTTGGCTCTACTTCTTTTGTTTTGTTTTATATGGTCATATTATTTGCAAATAAAAACTTTCCTTTTTCAATTCTGATACATTTTCATTTACTTTTCCATATTTTATACTAGTAGAACCTCCAGAAAATTTTGATTAGAAGTGGAAATAGTTAAGTGGTAATGATGGGCATTCTTTTCTGTACCTGATTTTAAATAGAATGTTTTTAATATATTACCATGAAGAGCAGTTTTACTGTATTTCTGTTTTATTTTGTTGAACCTCTTTATTATGTTAAGGGTGTTCCTTTTTTCTTACTTTGCTAGGAGTTCTCCTTCAAAATTGAGTATTGAATTTTATCAAATACTTTTTCTGCAGATATTGAAATTATTATTTCTTCCTTAATGATAATTTAGTGAGCAACATTTATAGATATTCTGAGTTTTGTAATATACCTTCTAAGTTTAGTTATTCTCAATAGGAGGGTCACTCAGAGGACATAGCTTTAATGTTGGAATTGAAGTCTAGTTGTAAAATTCTTGACTCTCATGATCATAGGAAGGGATTCTATCACTTTGTGCTTATGTAGACAATAGTAACGAGAGCCATCTGGCATACTGTGTTTAAGCATAGGTCTAATAACATAAATGGCTTAACATTCCACAAAGTGCCCTTGTGCTGATGACTTCAGTGCCACAGAGTTAATTTCCTGTAATTAATAGTGTGGCTAAGTAAGGGTTGTCTTTGTTGGGGAAAAAATATTTTATAGAAACCAAGAGGATTCAAAGCCCTTTGCCTTTGGAACAAGAGAATTTTGTTGTCTTAAATCCTTTGTTAATTTAGGCAAGGTATGAATTGTGTGTATTGTTCTCTGAATGAAGTAAATAACCACTGTAATTAATGTGGTAGTTTAAAATAATGATGACTTGAGATTTTAAATTCCTAGCTCTCTCTTTTTTTTTTTTTAAGATCAGATTTTGTAGTATCACCAGCAATATAGAGCCTCCCCAAATCTTTCTGAAGTCATTGCCTCTTGGTTCCACGTTAGGAGTTGAAATATGGTACAAACATGAAATTCTAGAAAGTACTATCACTTTATAAAGAATTGAGAAATTCTAGTAGTGAAAAAAAATCCATTCTGAAGGCACTTAAGTGAAGTGAAGGCACAGAACCAGAAGCAGCTAGATGAGAGCACTGTAATTTATAAAAACTTTATATATAATGTTTACCTTTTATACCTAGGAAGTACTGGGTTTGCCCCTTATGTCTAGGTAGAGCAGGTTGCCAGCCTGGCTCTGATGGGAGGGATGGTAGGGTGAGTGCCTTGTGCCTTGATGTTTGGCATTACAGCTGTAGAGAGGAGATGGAGTGAGAGAACCATTTAATACATAGTGAGGTACACTATTCCAATGTATCTCTTTTGGACTGTTGGAATCATCACCTCAAAAAGAAACCTCATACCCATTAGCAGTCACTCTTTACTCCCTCCCCACCCCCAACACCCAAAACACATTAGTCTACTTTCTCTTTCTATGGAATTTTTTATTCTTGTCATTTCATATAAATGGAATTATATGTGGTCTTTTGTAGCTGGTTTCTTTCACTTAATGTTTTCAAGGTTATTCATGTTGGAGCATGTATTAGTCCTCAATTTTTATTAATGAATACTATCTATTGTATGGATATACCATAATTTGTTTATCTAATCATAACTTGATAGACATTTACTTTCTGGGAATTACAGATAATGCTTTTAGGAACATTTGTGTATAAGTTTTGGTGTGGACATGTGTTTTCATTTCTCTTAGATATGTACCTAAAGTGGAATTGCTAGGTCATGTGGTAAATCTGTTTAACATTTTAAGGAACTGCCAAACTTTTCTAAAATGGTTGTATACCAATGTACATTCCAGCTAACAATGTATGAGGGTTTCAATTTCTCTACATTCTCACCAGTACTTGTTACTGTCTTTCTTGTTGATTATAGCAATGCTTTAGGGTGCGAAGTGGTTTCTTATTGTGGTTTTGATTTTCATTTTCCTAATGATTAATGATGTTGAGCATATCTTTTTAGTATGTGTGCTTTTTAGTCATTTGTATATTTTCTTTGGAGAAATGTGTATTCATTTCCTTTGTTCATTTTTTAAATTAGGTTATTTGTCTTTATTGTTGAGTTGCCAGAATTCTTTATATATTCTGGATACATCTTATCTCTTTAACATATGAAGTTTTTTGTTTGTTTGTTTGTTTGTTTTACTTTCAGGAAGTATTTAGAAAAGTACATTGTCACAGCTTGGATTTTTCAGAAGCATGTGCTGGGTAAAATTTGGAGTGCAAGATGTTTATTAAAGAACAACACTTAGGGAAAAAAGGAGGACAGTGGGATTGGTTGGAGGGAGAAGTTGAACTTAATGCAGATCTGACCAAAACCTCCACCAACCTGATGGCGAGCTCTGGAGCAAACATTGCTTGGAGTTGTCCTGCATTAGTCTGAAATGGTGGGGCTTTCATATTCCCACTTGACTCAGTCAGTGACTAAGCCAGTCAGCCTAGGAAAGGCTTGACCTCTCAGCACCTGAGGCAGACCGTGACGTGGGTAACAGTGGGAAGCTCTTTGCTAACTGTACTCCCTGCTGCTGAGCAGCAGGTTACCCTTGAAGGGGGCATCTGGGCATGGGTTCACATTAGTGTCTATCACATGCATATTATATTTTAAAAATCTAAGTTGAACCTTGAGTTCACATAATTTATCAGAGATCCTGGTAAGCATATATATGGAATGAGAAAATTTGATGTAGGCTTTGCATGTCAGTTATTATTGCTATTTCATAGTATTGGCAACTTTGAAATCTTCTGAGTATAGTTGGTTTCTATTAGTTTAATTTGTCCTGGAGTTATGTATATTTATTATATTATTTATGTTTACCATAGAATTCAAGTTCTCTGAAGTAGCTTATGTGACATTTATACTTGACCCATATAAAAGAGACTATTTTTTCGAGATGACTTTGTTTTTCCAAAGTTTTGATTGTATCCTTTTGAGAATTGTTTTTGTCCTTAGCCATGGCTCTGCCATTTCCACTCCATATTATGAAAACTTCAGAATAGACTGCTTAAATTCCTTTTTTTCTTTTTAGGGGATTCAAAATCAAGAATTATCTTAGTCCTCATTTAATTTCTTAGTTTGACTTTTAGCATTGTTTTGAAGTTATTCTAAGGATTTCATTCTAGCCTTGTTGAGTTTGTCCTTTTGATAGGTATAAAACAATGTGAAACCTAGCCTGATGACTTCCAATTTTGGAACCTCTTAAAAAGGCACAGTAGTGCATTTCCAGTTTCTTCTAAAATATTTCTGTTTGGCATTCCTTAAATTCTGGCTCTTTCTCTAGATACTTGATTTTCCAAAGTATTGGTATGATGGAAATGATGAGCAGTAATTTTTATCAATCTTAATTCTGAACAGCAACCAAATAGACTGAGACAATTTTGGTTGACATGTTTCATCTTTATATAATTAACTACATCCAACTTGCTCAGACTCCAAATTGTAAGACTTCCTTATAATTAATACATGAAAGGGTACTAATAGCATACTATCATAAACTAGAAATTGAAAGTGTAAAGTTTAAGTAGTTTGACTCCACCAGGCAGGTAGAAGGAGCTTGTTTTAAGAACTTCTAAGCAGTTGGTGCAGCCTCTTTGGAGAACAGTGTGGAGATTCCTCAAGAAATTAAAAATAGAGCTTCCCTATGACCCTGCAATTGCACTCCTAGGTATTTACCCCAAAGATACAGATGTTGTGAAAAGAAGGGCCATCTGTACCCCAATGTTTATAGCAGCAATGGCCACGGTCGCCAAACTATGGCCCTTCAACGGATGAATGGATAAGGAAGATGTGGTCCATATACATTATGGAGTATTATGCCTCCATCAGAAAGGATGAATACCCAACTTTTGTAGCAACATGGACGGGACTGGAAGAGATTATGCTGAGTGAAATAAGTCAAACAGAGAGAGTCAATTATCATATGGTTTCACTGATTTGTGGAGCATAAGAAATAGCATGGAGGACAAGGGGTGTTAGAGAGGAGAAGGGAGTTGGGGTAAATTGGATAGGGAGGTGAACCACGAGAGACTATGGACTCTGAAAAACAATCTGAGGGGTTTGAAGTGGCGGGGGGTGGTGGGAGGTTGGAGTACCAGGTGGTGGGTATTATAGAGGGCACGGCTTGCATGGAGCACTGGGTGTGGTGAAAAAATAATGAATACTGTTTTTCTGAAAATAAATAAATTGAAAAAAAAAAAAAAAAAGAACTTATAAGCAGGAGTCAGAAGACTGGAGTTAGAATCCCCGTACCATCTGGGATGGCTTAGCCAAGTTATTTAGCTTTTCAAAGCTCAGGATGCCTCATCTCTGTAAAATGCAGATGTGTCAACTTCTCCTACCCCGACAGTGGTGGTGATGACCTACTAAAGTAATGAGTATGAAAGGATTTGGTAACTTTGTGACCAATATATGCTGTTGGGAAATAGAACAGTGTTCCTTGAACAAACTTTTATCTAAATGAAGGTAGAATTCCCATACTTGAACATTTTCCAGACATGCATTTTAATAATATTAGAAAAAATATGAACAAATTATATTTTAAAAATTAATTTAAATTTCATTATGATTATCTTTAATGTAGAGTCTTAGAAAGCCAAGTCAGCTCAACAGTTATTTTTAATGGGGCTTTATTATTTCTACTTAGAATTCATCCAAATGGTACACATCAGAAGTTTCTCGTTCCTATAAATTGTACTGATTTGGGTACCCTTTATGTGTGTGTGTGTGTGTGTGTTTAGAGATTTTATTTATTTGAGAGAGAGTATGAGAGGCAAGAAGGTCAGAGGGAGAAGCAGACTCCCTGTGGAGCTGGGAGTGCGATGCGGGACTCGATCCTGGGACTCCAGGATCGTGACCTGAGCTGAAGTCAGTTGCTTAACCAATTGAGCCACCCAGGTGCCCCCCTTTATGTGTTTGAGTACAAATTAATTGGAACCCAACTATGTTTGAAACGATGTGGATTACTAATATTTATAGACAAATTTATAGTTTTCAACATAATTTTATATACCTTTTTTTTTTTGAAGATTTTATTTATTTGAGAGAGAGAGTGGGATAGAGCATGAGAGCAGGGTGAGGGACAGAGGGAGAAGCAGACTCCTCACTGAGCAAGGAGCTCAGTGTGGGACTCAGTCCCAGGACTCCACGATCATGACCTGAGCCGAAGGCAGCTGCCTAACTGACTGAGCCACCCAGGCACCCCTGTATACATTATTTGATAAAATCTTCATAATTGCCCTGTAAAAGGAAAGTGCTCTTATTTTCTTTGTTATTCCTATAACTGAGGTTAGGAAAGTTAAAGAGTTTCACAAGGTCACCCAGCTACCAAGTGGTAGAATTGAGATTAAAAAGCTGACGTTCTCATTCCAGTCCTTCTAAATAATATTGTCTGATAAACTAGAGAATTATTTTAGAAAGGATTAGATTAGAATCAGGTATTCCTTCTCTGAGCTAAGCCTTGAGCCAAGCGTAGATAACAGAGCTGGCTTTTTCTATGTACCAAGAGCCCATAGTACTCTGGGCTTTGTCTTCCATGTCTGCTTTTCCTGATGCCCTTGTTCCTCAATCTTTTCCCTAGTGTCCATATATGTCTACATATACACACACATGCACATATATACACACTCCAAAACACATTTTTTGTGTGCTGCAACCTTGAACTATAAGCTATTCAGGATTATTATGTAATGACCTTTGCTGATGAGCAACTTCTGAGTAATAGGGTTATTTTAACTGTAATTTGGGTAAATCCTTTGGTTTCTTGAAAATCTCTGTACCAACTCGCTTACTGTACTTTCTTCCACAAGTAGGCTATTACAAGCTGGATATCCAGAACCTGACTTAGTAAGCATAGATTCTTTGAGACCAAACCAGCTCCAAAGGTCATGGGGAATTAACCCAGTTTTACTTGTCTGGTGATATGTTTTATTCTTTCATCATTATACTCAGAATGTGAGGTGGAAAGGCCTTCTATTGCAAAATCATCTATGTCTAGTTCCTATTTAATACCTACCTAAAAACAAACAGATGTAGAAAACTTAGGCTTCTGTGTATTTTCCTATACGTATTATAAGTGCTTATGCCATATTTTGAGCAAACAGGGCAACTAAGAAATATTCTACTGTTTCATGTTTTGAAATGCTGACTGGATAAAGATTACAGATGACAAGTTATTTATAGCTTTATTTATACATACTGGGTTCTCTTTTGGAATCATAGGAGGAAAGAAGATATGATAATTGCTTTGTGTAGTTCACAGAATGAAATTGCAAACTGAGATGTTTTGAGTCTAGTTTATACTATAACCATTTCTAGGAAACCATATTTAAACAGCACTGGTTATCATGAAGTATACAACATGTCAACTGTGTCCCAATTCGCATCAGTAAAAACCTTCTACCACTTTATTCCCTATAACCTAACCTCGATCAGATAATACTAAATAAACTATGTTGAGTGCACATATTAATATATATCAAATGTATCAAACGGCTTGCTGACTGCATTTTCAGTAGTGTTTATCTGTGGCCATGCAGGTTATAACTCTGAATTTTTATCAGGAAAACTAAATTGAGAATTTATAATATTCCTGATTTAGCTTCACCAGCTGTGCCACAGCCATGGAAAATAACTCGAGAGGGTAAAAATCTAACAGTGAGTAAGAGAGCAACAGACAAATTGCTTTTGCTTCATGCTTACCTGCTTTGCATCTGCTGCTAGAAGGTTAAGAATCACAGATAATAATTAGTACTGTCTCTCAATTTATATATCATCACTTCAGCAAATTGTGTCGTGTATTTTTTGGTTATCTCATAAAATAAGAATGTGATTATTAAATGCTGTGTAATCTTGAGAGTCTTAAAAAATGATTCTTTAAAATGTGCATCTTCTTTTTTTCCTCTATCTTTTACTCATTCATTTTTAAATTCAACAAATATCCAGTGAGTTCTAAACATGCCAGACATGTGCTGGGGAGAGACATGGTACCTGTCCTCAGGAAGATTAAAATCTAAAAGGGTCATGTTATTAAACATTGTACAGTATTTAGAGCTTTTTTTCCCCAAGGGTTTTTTTTTTTGAGATTATAATTGACACATAACACTATGTAAGTCTAAGGAGTACAATGTGATGATTTATATAGGTACATATTGCAGAATGATTCCACAATAACGTTGGTTAACATATTCATCACTTCATATAGTTAACCATCTTTGTGTGTGTGTGCTGAGAACTTTTAAGATCTACTCTCTTAGCAACTTCCAAGTATGCAATGCCAGATTGTTAATTGCAGTCACTATGCTGTACACTAGGTCTCTAGAACTTTAAACTGTGAATCTTGAAAATTACTCTAGCACCAAAAATATTTTATAATTTCATTCATTAAAACAGTCACAATGAAATAATAGTATAAACTGTTCTGTTTAGAAATCAGACAATTTGGAGCCAATGAAATATAACCTAACTGCTTGTATTTAGAGGAAATACTGAGTTGGCAGAGGGATATAGTAAGTAATGTAAGAAGTCCCTATAGAGAGTTAATTTAATTGTGAAATTGTTAACAGAGAGCAATGCGTGGGATCTCTCATTATAAACATTTCTCTTCAATTTCTGCTATAGGATGGTGAATAATAGGGAGTTGCTTGGTAAAACCTGTACACAAACTTGTGGGACTTGACAGATAAGACTGATTCCTGCATATGAATAGATAAACCTTGGAACTATTTTTTTTAATTGTTTTTTTATAAGATTTTATTTATTTATTTGATAGAGATGACAAGTAGGCAGAGAGGCAGGCAGGAATACAGGCAGAGAGACAGGAGGAAGCGGGCTCTCCATGGAGCAGAGAGCCCGATGCGGGGCTCCATCCCAGGACCCCGGGATCATGACCTGAGCCGAAGGCAGAGGCTTTAACCCACTGAGCCACCCAGGCACCCAGAACTATTTTTTTTATGTGATGTAATTATCAGTCTAGGTCTGATATATTTTATGTGATGTAATTATCAGTCTAGGTCTTATATATTTTATAAGTAGCTATTTAACAGTTTGTTTTGGTAGCTAGAGAGTTAAGCTACCACCTGGGCCACGCGTGACCTTGTTCTTTTAACTCACCGCTGCACCCTGCTGTCTTATACATCACCTACCATACAAACTGCTATAGTTTCTTGAAGTAATATAGACACATTTTTGTCATATACTTTATAGAGTTTTCAGTTACTTGTTTACAGAAGAAACAACTTCTTTCCTGTTAAGTAAGAATGCCTTCCCAGTCAAAAATATTCTCATATTTTAGTTATTCATATTAGGAAACCTCCATTGACAAACAGCATTACTGCTAGTAATAACAATGATGAGCTATACATACCTACTGTAATACTAATTCTCAACCACTATTACTTGAGCTACATTTTATAAATGAGTAAACTGAAGATTTTGGATATTAAGTGTCTTGTCCCTGGCCACAGAGCTATTATTAAATGATGAAGCTGTGATACATTTATAACAATTAAAAAATATGTAAGCCAGCATACATTGAGCACTTAATTATACACATCAGTTACTATGCAAAATATTTTACATTTAGCCTCACTGTAACAATATGAGGGAAACATGGTTATCATTGCCATTTTTCATATTTGAAAATAAGGGACAGAGAAGTTAAATAACTTTTCAAGGGTACGTGTAGTTAATGGTGAAGCCAGAAGGTCTTCCTCTTATACCACCTCCCAAACCTACAGTTAGAATTGAGATAAGGGCAATATGATTTATGACTGTTTGGAACATTAATGGTTTAAAATTTCAGTATTAGTTTTTTTTTTTAAGATTTTATTTATTTATTTGGCATAGAGAGAGAAATAGCACAATTAGGCAGGGTGGCAGGCAGAGGGAGAGGGAGAAGCAGGCTCCATGCTGAGCAGAGAGCCCAGGACTCTAGGATCATGACCTGAGCCAAAGGCAGATGCTTAACCAACTGAAGCATCCAGGTGCCCCTCTGTATTCATTTTTTTCAAGTATTTTCTGCTGTACTCTGTTGATTATGAAAATGCCTCAGTTTGTAAAGATAATTATAAAATATCCCTTTGAATGGAAACTGAAGTTTGTTTTGTGGATAGCAAATAAATTGGGTTCCTCGATCAGAGGAATATTCAGTCTCATTTATTGTGATCATGAATGTGGTTTTTATATAATTTCATTAACAGTTATGGATTGACTAAATTAGTTTAATTATTTTCTATTGTATGTGTTGCATTTCTCTCTTTTAAACTTTAGGAATAGTGATTTTCTTTTTTTGTCTTCATGGGCATCCTGGGGAAAACCATTCATTTATAGTATAAATGTCTTCCCTTTGGCCAAAATAGAGCAGAATTAGATTTTTAATAAATCATAATTTTATATCATCATTATTTACTGGGGTGCCATTTATAGAGTATGGCTTCTGGACATTGAATTTGGCATAGTTTCATTTTTGAAAGGGCTAATTTTTTTCCCTTAAAGTTGTATTTTGAATTACACTAGAGGTAACTTAGAGTTGCTTTATGTAACTTTTTTTTTTAAAGATTATTTATTTATTTATTTGACAGAGAGAGAGAGAGAGAGAGAGAGAGATCACAAGTAGGCAGAGAGGCAGGCAGAGAGAGAGAGGAGGAAGCAGGCTCCCTGCTGAGCAGGGAGCCCTATGCGGGACTCGATCCCAGGACCCTGAGATCATGACCTGAGCTGAAGGCAGCAGCTTAACCCACTGAGCCACCCAGGTGCCCGCTTTATGTAACTCTTAAGTTCTTTATTTATCTTTCTCCTTCCGACTGTCTTTTCTGGGAGGAAGGCATTCTGATCTTGTAACTGGCACATGCTTATAGTTTATTTTAAAAGAAATTTCAGGCTTTTGGAACTACCTGAAGATATTTTAAAAAAAAATTAGATGATAGAGAACTAAACTTAAATAGGGAGTTTAGTCAGTGACTTTAGGTATCTGTAAGTTTGGTATCTGTGTTTGGTGACATGAGAGATATAAAGATGACAAAAAGTTGATACCTCTATCCTGGGGCTTGTAATCTGTTAGCTGACCCAGACAAATACATAAATAACTATAATGCAAGGCAGGCTATGATAAGTACTGTGGTATAGGCAACATCAAAGTGCAGTGGGAAATCAGAATAGAGAGATTAATCCCAACTGGGAGGATCTAGGAAGTTCTCATGGAGTAGGTAGGATTGAGTAGAGCTTAATTTATTGCTTTCATTCATTCTAGACTGTCTTCTGAAGATTGATGTCTATTTCCTTGAGCTCTTTAATTTTGTTGCCAGTTTGGATAAGCATGGCACAAATCCAGCAGGGAGGTCCAGATGAAAAAGAAAAGACTACTGCACTGAAAGGTACATACTTATTTTGCTTTTTCAGGTATTTTCATTGTGCCTAATGAAGGCATAGGAATATTTAGGTGATCTTCCATTCATTTCAGTTCTAAAATAAGAATGTGAGTTTTTATCCATCTGTAATGGATTAACAACTGTTTCAGTATCTGAGATGGAGTATGTACTTAGTAAATAAATCACAAAATCATGTAATTTTATAACTAAGAATTCATATCCCTTTTCTTATCCAAAGTTGTATATTTAATGCTAAAACTAACATTAGGTCTCTTGAGTTAAGACTATTGCCTTTATCATATTTTTTTTTATCAGAATGTCATGCTAGGCTAGGATAATGATCTGCCTAATAATCCAGTATTCTATCTTTGTGGCATTAATTAGGGGTATTTTTTGAAAGGTTCGCCATGTTAACACCTCGGAGGGAATTTACCCTAGACATTCTTTGGGAATTTTGAGTTCTAGACTTTTTTAAGTCTGCAGTCTAAAAGAATTTTACTCCTAAAATAAGTGTGCTTTGTTGAACTGAAAGATCTCTTCAACGGATTTTCTTAAAGTTAAGATGCCAACTATGCCAGATAATGAGTCTCTTTACTTGTTCAGTGTAGAATCTTTGTGGTCTCTACGGTGCTTTGCAGGTAATGCCACAGGCCATCTTGACTGCAGCCATTTTTCTGAATCCCTCAATCCTGTCCTGTCCTGTTTTATGAGGCTGGATGATAAAGATACCTCAAGAATCTCTCCTCTACCTTTTATCTCTTCATGAAAGCCTGAAGCATATATATGATAATATAGCCAGTTTCTTAGCTCACAATTTGCCTCATCACGTCTCTGCTTTTAGAGCTGATGTTCTATCAAGGGGATGGTATAACTAGCCCTTACCTTCAAATATGGGAAATGGCTAAGAGCATTGCTTTCTCCTGACAAATGTGAGAGATGATGATGTGTTGGGTTAGGATGGTAACAAAAGAGGATGATGACAGATTCTGTTTATGTTTTGAAGGAAGAGATTAGATGATTTTCTGTTGGATTAGACATGGATGTTAGAGGAGAAATCAAGAAAAATTTGAAGGTTCTTGGCCTAAAAAGCTCTAAGATAGATGCTATGTATTAGATTAAAAAAACTGCAAAACTCAAGTTATGGTGATAATAGTGAAAAGCAAGAGTTAGATTTTAGACATATTAAATATTAAACTGAGATGTCACTTAAATGGGAAGGTAAAGAAGTTGAGTATGGAGTTTGGGAGAGCATTTGGGTTAGAGATAAAAAAATTTTAGGAATCATTAGCATGGAGGTAATATTTAAAGGACCAGAGCTCCTAATTGAGATCACCAGGGATGTCAGTATAGACAGAAAAGAAGAGATCTGTAAATTGAGCCCTGATGCATCTCAACTCTAGGGTTAGGAAGATGAAGAGGAACCAGCAAAAGAAGCTGAAAATGAATTTCTAGTAAAATAGTCTGAGAACCAAGAGCAAGAGAGAGATCCTGAACGCCAAATGAAGAAAATGGGAGTAACTCATTCAGTCATAATAATGATTCAGGTTAGACGAGGACTGAGAAATTACTTTTAGATTTGACGATGTAGTGGTCGTTGGTGATCATCACAAAGAGCTGTTTTCACAGATTGGTGGAAATGAAAGCTACATGGGAGAGTTTCCATAGAAAATGGAAAGAGAGGAATTGGAGAAAGCTGGAAATTCTGTAAAAGGTTTTAGTGTATGCTTGTATGCTGCTGGAAATGACTAGCACTCTCAAAATAATGGCTGATTTAGGAAGGAGGTGAAGGAATGTCTGTATTTCCTTCTAAATAGACTCACTGGGTTTCCTAGATAGATTTTTGTGCATCTTCAGCCTTACTTGATCATGTAAAAATTACATTTTCCAAATAGTCGTTCCAATTTACACTTTCTCAAGCAATGTATAAGAGTTTGCATAGATTTTTTAGATTTTAGAGCTACTAGATGTATGTAAAAAGAGTGTGAATAGGGTCTAAAGGTGATATTGCCTGGATTCAAACAGGTTTTTCTGATTACCATGAACTAGCTACTTAGCTTCTCTGAATCTTTTAATTCATTGGTACTATAGCAATAAAAAGCCTGATACACGTGAGCTTCTAACAATTAATGAAGGAGTTAAATTAGAAATAATAGAAAATAAAGTGACAGTGCATAGCAAAGTATATTTAGAACAAATTGTCAAACTGAATTAAACTTTATCTTTAGAGAAGTCTACTTATCAGTTTTAACTTTTATGGATTATGCTTTTAGTGTCATGTTTGTGCATCCTTTGCCTAACCCTGGTTTATGAAGATTTTCTCCTGTGTTTTCTTCTAAAAGTTTTATAATTTTAGATTTTACGTTATGATACATTTTGAGTTAATTTTTATAGAAGGTAGGAGATCTAAGTCAAGGTGGGTGTTTGGTTGGTTAGTTGGTTTTGGGGGGCCTGTTAATGTCTATTTGCACCAGCACCATTTGTGAAAAGGACTGTCTTTCCACCATGGAATTACTTCTTCCATCTTTGTCAAAAATGAATTGGTTATATTTGGGTGGCCTTATTTTGGGTTCTTTCTTTTGCTGCATGGATCTGTGTCTATCTCTTCTTTAATATCACACTCAATTGATTACTAGTATATCTTAAACATGAGTAGAGTGATTCTTCCCATTTTATTCCTTTTCAAAATTGTGTAGCTATTAACTATTCTAGGTTGTTTGCTCTTCCATATAAATTTTAGAGTAAAATTATATCTGCAAAAAAATATACTGAGATTTTGATAAGAATTATATTTAAACCTATAGATGAATATGGCGACAATTGACATCTTTATTGCATCTTTCAGTCCATGACCTGGTATGGCTCTTATTTGTTTAAATCTTCAATGTCCTTCATGAGCATTTTGTAATTTTCAACATGTAAGTTGTAAACATTTGTTCTTATACTTAAGATTTAATTATTTTTTTAAATTTTTAAAAATGATTTTATTTATTTATTTGAGAGAGAGAGAGAGAGAGAGAGCATGAGAGGAGAGAGGTCAGCAGGAGAAGCAGACTCCCTGCCAAGCAGGGAGTCTGATGTGGGACTCGATCTCAGGACTCCAGGATCATGACCTGAGCTGAAGGCAGTCACTTAACCAACTGAGTCAACCAGGTGCCCCCTAAGATTTAATTATTTAGAGTGACTGTAAACAGTGTTGTGTTCTTAATTTCAGTTGCCACATGTTAACTGATAATTTATGGAAATATAATCAAGTTTTACGTGTTGATATTATATCTTATGAGTTTCCTAAAGTCATTTAATAGTTCAAGGAATTTTGGAGGTAGATTCCTTGATAATTTCTATGTAAACCATCATGTCATTTGCGCTTTGGACAGTATGCCTTTTATTCCCTTTCTTGCCTTTTTTGTACTTACTAGGATTCCTAATACTCTGTTGAATGAGAATAGTGAGAAAATGGACATTCTTTCCTTGTTCACTAGGGGTGATAGTGAATGGTGATACTCCCATTTTATCCCTTTATTTTTAGACCTGTAAATTATGGCTATGTTAGAAATAGCACCATATATTGGACACTGATTCTGAGTATGTACAGCCTTCTGAAGAATCTTGCTCAGCCCAGCAAGGTTCTATCACCTTGGTGGCACCGTAATCTTTAAAAGGCCATTTCACCATTCTCTCAAACTAGCTGTTTCAGGATAGTGGGGAAAGTGGTAAGAGCATTGAATTTCATGAGCATGGGACCATTGCTGCAGTTCTTTTGCTGTGAAGTAAGTTCCTTGATCAGAAGCACTGCTATGTGGAATACCATGATAAGGCATTTTGTAACTCCACGAGCAGTAGATACAGTAGAAGTATTACATGTGGGGAAGACAAATCATATTCAGAGGAAGTGTCTATTCCAGTAAGAACAAAAGGTTGCTTCTTTCCTGATGGAAGTGGTCTGATGTAATCCACTGTGACCAGGTAGCTGACTGATCACTTACAGGAACGATGCCATATTGGCGACTAAGTGGTGTTCTTTCCTGCTGGCAGATTGGACAATCAGTCCAGGTTGTGGCCAGGTTGGCTTTGGTGAGTGTAAGTTCATATTGATAAGCCCATGCATAACAACCATCTCTGCCACCATGGCCACTTTGTTCATGAGCCCATTGGGCAACGATGGGTGGCTGGGGAGAGAGGCTAACTGGTCTCCACAGGCGTCATCTTATCCACTTGATTATTAATATCTTACTCTTTTGAGGTCACTTTTTGGTGAGCGTTAATTTGGAACACAGATTTCTTTCACTTCTTTTTCCTTTTCAGAGGGGACTTACTCACATAACTCTTTCCCAGATTTTCTTGGTACCAGTTTTTCAATCCAGGTCCTTGGTACCAGTTTTCCTTCCAGGTCCATGACCTTCCATTGTTCCATACCCTTAATATTTATTCCCACACATGTTCTCTGGATTTCTATCTGTATAAATTAGAAAAACCAGGTAGTTCTTTTGTTGTGCTGGGTGTCGTGTACCTCCTTATGAGTCACACTTTATACCTCACCTTTAGTGGCCTGCTATGACTGGAGTATAGTTGAAAGTCTAGATGCAAAGAGGGCTTTGGGCTGTGGGTCCTGAAGAGAATCCACTTATTTATTTATTTATTGAGAGAGAGAGAGAGAGAACAAGCAAGGGGGAGGGGAAGAGACAAGACGGAGAGAGGGAGAAGATTGCCCTCTGAGCAGGGAGCTCAATGTGAGACTTGATCACAGGACCCTGATATCATGACCTGAGCTGAATGAAATTAGACACTTAACCCACCGAGCCACCCAGGTGCCCCAAGAATCAGCTTTGGCTTGCCTGGCAACAGCCTCAGGGGAGGGCATGACAGTTTCCTTAAACAGAGGTTTAATTTTCCCAGACTAAGGTAGAGAGACTGCTTCTACTGAGGGTGGGAAAGCTTCCTTTGACAGAGTGGTCAGAATTTAGAGAGTCATTGTCCTCAACTGCATTCCATTCCAATTTGCAGGACCCCATTCTTTCCCAGTCACTGTCCTCTCTTTAACAGTGTACTGCTGTGAGGCTGGTAGTTCTGCTCACATTATAATTCAGCTGGTTGCAGGATGAGCTTGTGTTTGATTTTTAACAATCTCTTCCGCTATAAGAGATCAGAGTTACCTTCAGGACACACTTAGAAAATTAGAGGTTATTTATGATGTGCTTGAGCTGAGAATTTGAATTCTGAATTTGTCTATTTTTTCCACTTCCTTGTCCAGTGACCTTAGGAGCAACCAACCAATTACATTATGTTAGTTTTCCAAAAGTGTTGGAAAATATCATATACATATTCATCCAGATTCAAATGTCAATCTCATCCCGAAACACCTTCACAGGCACACTCAGAGGAAAGTTTAACCAAATATCTGGGCACTGCATGGCTTAGTTAAGTCGACACATAAAATTAACCATCACACCATTCCTCTGTCTTTGGACACTTGAGTTGTTTCTTGGCTATTGTGAATAATGCTGCTATGAACATGAGTGTACAAATAATCTGTTTAAGCCTTTGTTTTCATTTCTTTGGGTGTCAAGTGGTATTTTTATCCAAGTATTGTATATGCTTAGTTGAAGTTTAGAATTCTAGTTGCTGAGTCACTTTAATTACCAGAGGCATGTTTTAGAAAAAACACTTGTGTTACATCTGATGCATATTTAAATTATATGGATTCAGTCATACTGTATTTTATAGGTGAATGAAGGTATTTTTAATGGAAACGTTTTATTATACTTGATTTTTGCCTAATCCACTGCCTTTGAAACTCAGTCTCTATGTAAAATGCAACTTATAGTATTGCTTTCTTTTTAAAAAGCAGAAAAAATAATTTCTGACATTTTCTTTCTACATGTCTTCTCAGTGCTAATGAAATAAAATATCCATATCTAGTTCTTTTGTTAATAGAAGAGAAGTTTAAGGAATGCCTATTTTATTTAGTTTTCATTTTGTCCTTCATAGGAACATTTCAAGCAGGGCAAAAGCATATTTCTATATTCCTAACTTTATTCTTCATAAGGTAAGGAAGAGCAGGGTTAGAATATTTTAGGGTTGATATGGCACATAGAGTAAGTATGGTGATTTTGAAAGAGCATTGAGTTAGGTATTGGAAACTACATCTATTCCATTAATCCCCCTGTACTATTAAGGTATAATTTCGGACAAGCCATTTTTTCTCTCTGAGCTCATTTTCTCATCTGAAAGACGGTGAAGGTGATAATACATGCTACTGTTCTATAGGGTTGTGACGATCAAGTGAGATAAAGTATGTGAAAACCTTAAATTGGTATGTAGATGTTAGGTGGCATTTTATGATCTGAACTGATAGACAAAGCGGCTGTTAGACATAATATATCTGCTTAAAAATTAGATGGTTGCTGTGTATCTGATTAAAAGGTTTCTAAGTTTGAACTGTAAATGACTATAGTGAAGGAACCTCAGCTCATTGGAAAGAATTTTCAAGCCACTCCAAGCCATTTTTGCTATTAAAAAAGTCAGTTTTGCACAGAAGTACATGGTGTTCAGATATTCACCAATGAATTAGAAATTTGTCGGCCTGTATCCCTTTGTTAGCCCATTATGCATATTATGTGACATTTCCATTTTACTGGAGAATTTGCAAACATTTTTTATTTTGAATTTTGAAGATGCTGTATTTTTATGTGAGTCGAGGTTTATTGGGTGTGGCAGTTTGAAGAGCACTAAAAAATTATTTTTTTGATGGCTTGTCTTTATGTCCTACAGAAAGAGACTAGAGACTAGAGGTAGAAAAACTACTTTTTTCTTTGGCATATTTTGATGTTCCATACAGATGGATTTGTTGTATTTCTGTAAGACAGAAATAAAGTGTTTCTTCTGAGATAGTTCTTTTGTAGAAAAAGGGACTGGCTTGCTTTATTACGTATCCTAGGAGCTGGTTTCTCTTCAGGAACTTGAGTTAGAATGCAAAAATATCAAAACCTGAACTTTTTTTTTTTAAGATTTTATTTATTTATTTGACAGAGAGAAATATCACAGGTAGGCAGAGAATCAGGCAGAGAGAGTGGGGGAAGTAGGCTCCCTGCTGAGCAGAGAGCCCAATGTGGGGCTCGATCCCAGGACCCTGAGATCATGATCTGAGCCAAAGGCAGAGGCTTAACCCACTGAGCCACCCAAGTGCCCTGAAACCTAAACTTTTTAAAAAATATCTTTTCTTTGGAACAATAAATTTGAAGTTTATCTTTTTGTTTTTTGAGGTCTGATATAACTCTGATGACATATAGTGAGAATTTTCCCTCATTCTATAATAAGAGCCTAAAAGGTATCATTAAATACTTGTTGACAGACTGATTCTAGCCTGTGGCAGGGAAAAGATAAGCCTAGAACAAGCATTTTGTGGTAACACAAAATAGGGAAATATTTAAAAAAACAAAAAATAAGAGCATGTCAAACAGTTATAGAAGCCAGCTGGAAGAGCTTATAGCCATGGCCATTGCTGGAACAATTTGAGCAACAAAATAAATGATGTAGTATTTATTATAACCCAAATTATATAATAAATATCCCTGATTCTATACTGATAAAAGATTGAATAAATGTGTAAATGGAGAAAGAGAGACAAAAATTCATACAAAGAATTACAAATAATGTATATAGATATTCTTTGTTCCACAAGGCAGAGCACAGCTCTACTTTTCTTCCTTGAATGTGGGCTAGACTTACTCACTTCCAAGGAATAGATTATAGAAAAGGAAAAAATAGCGATCATAGTTGAGAAGTCTGGCAGACATTGCCTTAGCCAGCTGATGGAGATTAACATCCCCAGTGATATACCATGGATATCATGTTCCCTTTGATATGATGTGATAAGAGGGGGGTTTACGTCTGTGTATTCTTCTAAAAACCTGTAACCCTGGTCTAATCACAAAATGAAAAAAAAATCATATACACCTAATTTGAGGGTCATTCTGCAAAATACCTAACCAATATTCCCCAAAAGAGTCATGATCATAGAAAAGAGACAAAGAGTGGAATCTGTCACAGGCAAGAGGAGACTGCTAGACATGACAACTGTATGTGGGGTGGTGTTCTGGATGGGATCCTGGAATGGAAAATGGACCTTAAGAGGAAAACGGATGAATAATTTCTGGGCTTAGTTCATAGGAACGTACAGATGTTGGTTTCTTCACTTTCACAAATGTACCCTGGTAATGTAGGATGTTTTATTTTTATTTTGTTTAGTTTTTTTAAAATTTTTTTACTGTGTTATGTTAGTCGCCATACAGTATATCATTAGTGTTTGATAGAGTGTTCCATAATTCATTGTTTGCGCATAACACCCAGTACTCCGTGGAATCTCTGCCCTTCTTAATACCCATAAGCAGGTTCATCCATCCCTCCACCTCCCTCCCTTCTGAAATCCTCCATTTGTTCCTGAGTCCCCAGTCTATCATGGTTCATCTCCCATTCTGATTTCTCCCCCTTTGTTTTTCCCTTCTCCTAATGTCCTCCCACACTATTCCTTATGTTCCCCAAGTCGGTGAAACCATATCATGATTGACTTTCTCTCCGCTTGACTTACTTCACTCAACATACTCTCCTCCAGTCCCATCCATGTTGATGCAGAAGTTGCGTATTCATCCTTTTTGATAGCTGAGTAATACTCCATTATGTATATGGACCCCCATCTTCTTTATCCATTCATCTGTGGAAGGGCATCTTGGCTTTTTCCACATTTTGGCTATTGTGGACATTGCTGCTATGAACATTGGGGTGCATATAGCCCCTCTTTTTACTACATCTGTATCTTTGGGGTAGATACCCAGTAGTGCAATTGCCAGGTCATAGGGTAGCTCTATTTTTAATTTTTTGAGGAACCTCCACACTGTTTTCCAAAGTGGCTGTCCGACCAACAATGTATGAGGGTTTCCCTTTCTCCACAACTTCTCCAACATTTGTTGTTTCTTGCCCTTTTAATTCTGGCCATTCTGACTGGTGTAAGTGATATCACAATGTGGTTTTAAATTTTTTTTTAAAGATTTTATTTATTTATTTGACAGAGAGAAATCACAAGTAGACAGAGAGGCAGGCAGAGAGAGAGAGGAGGAAGCAGGCTCCCTGCTGAGCAGAGAGCCCGATGCGGGACTCGATCCCAGGACCCTGAGATCATGACCTGAGCCGAAGGCAGCGGCTTAACCCACTGAGCCACCCAGGCGCCCCTGGTTTTGATTTGAATTTCTCTAATGGCTAATGATGATGAACTCTTTTTCATGTGTCTATTAGCCATTTGTATATCTTCTTTGGAGAAGTGTCTGCTCATGTCTTCCATCCATTTCCTGACTTGATGTCTGTTTTTTAGGTGTTAACAATAGGGGAAACTGGGTAGAGGACATAAAGGCACTATCTGTATTTTCTTTCAACATTTCTATAACTCCAGAATTATTTCAAAATATTTGTTTATTTAAAATATTTAAATTTAATATTTATTTAAAAATTTATTTATGTATTTTAAAAAATTTATTTATTTAAAAATCTTTGTTGAGAGTATTTTTATTGTATGGAAATCAAATGCTTTGTGTTAACCACATTTTCTCTGGTGAGCCTGTTGTATTTTATTATTGTGATTTTTTCCTATAAAATAGAATAATGTTTTATATTACCCCATTTAAATTTGTAATTTTCCTTATTCATAAATGGTAGTTTCATCTTTATGTAAGATTTAGTGATTGTTTAAATGACCTGAAACTTTTGAAACTATAGATGGAGGTTAGTGAGATACAAATTAATAACTGAATATTTTGAGGAGAAGAAGTTAATAATTTACTACAGTGGTACATAGGATCTAAAATTGTGATTGTTTTGGGACTTGATGATTTTGAAAGTGCTTTTGATATTGTCATGATATAGCACTTAGGGAACTTAAAATTTTAAAAACATTATCTATAAGGCTACTCATATAAAGTAATCTAGTAGAACAAAAGGATGCTTAAAATAATCAAAAATACAATCTCTATTATTAACTTTGTTATTAAAATATAACTTATTAAGAAAATCAATGTTAATGCATTTCATATTCTTTTCTAGATTTATTATCTAGGATTGATTTGGATGAACTAATGAAAAAAGATGAACCACCTCTTGATTTTCCTGATACCCTGGAAGGATTTGAATATGCTTTTAATGAAAGTAAGTGTTTGCTCATACAAGATTTATTTATCATGCTAATAGAATCATAGGACAGATATTATTAATCATAGCACAGATATTATTCACTATTTTTATTTGCCAATTAGAATGTTTTATGTATTTCATTTAAGAAATAATGACTTACCCCTTCATGGTGAAATTTTTCACTCAAGGAAAAGAACCAAATTGTAATTTTCTGTAATTGTCAAATCACTTAAACCAATGGACATGAATTTGATGTGACTTAACGTATTTCAGCCCAGAGCTTTCAACTCTCAGGCATCCAGTTGGAACTCCAATTATATTATGTAGAAAGATACTACTTTTTCACATATTTGAAAGGAAATGGCTAGCAGTTATCATCTATGATGATATTTTAAAGCCTAATACTCAGTTTTCCATGATTTTTTTCAGGCAACATCCTCATTTTTAAAAATTTATTTTATTTTTTTAAGATTATTTATTTATTTGAGAGAGAGTGAGAGTAAGAATGAGAGTAGAGAGACAGAGAGGGAGAAGCAGACTGTCTGCTGAGCAGAGAGCCTGGTATGAGGCTCGATCCCAGGACCCTGAAATCATGATCAGAGCCAAAGGCTGATGTTTAACTGAATGAGCCACCCAGGCATCCTGCCTATTTTAAAATTTATTAATTAAATTCTAAATAAGAAAGACTTTCCACTTGGGGTTTGGAAGAACATACCATAAGTTACAAGGATGTTTCTAGAACAAAGAATTACGATTGATTGAATTAATAACATACTATTAAACATTTGAAGAGTACTAGTGTTACAGGCTTGGTAGAGTTTAAGTTGTAGGTTTCTGTTTGTTGCTCCACATCAACTAAATTGGTGATTTGCTACCATTATGGTAGTGGATATCCCTTAATAATAACACTTACATGTGTCAGAATCTATAGTGACAGTCTCTGTGTACTAGAAGATTAATTGATTTTAAACATGATATTAGAAACTTTGATCTCTTATCTGATGTTAATTTTCATGCTTTTAATAAAGGATATCTTAATGCCAAGATATATATGATATATATATTGTTTATGATATAAATATATGTATTGTTATGATATAAATATATATATTGTTATGAGATATATATATAGTTTTACTGACCTAGCTAGCCAGGTGCTCCAGAAGTAATAAACTTTTATCTTTCCCTTTCTTATCAGATACATACAGACATCTTTTCCTCGCTTCTACACCCTTGAATGTACTTACCTTGCATTCACACTAATGTGATACCTATATCTTTGCATACACATACACCTTTTCATGTATGTATACCTCAAATGTGTGTGCATCCTTGCACATGCCTACCATTTATTTTATAAGTATCTTGGACATTGTCTTGCATAAACACAGACTAATAGTATTAAGGAGAAATGCTTGAATTCTAAGGAGAGAATGTCACTTTTAAGGATCTGTTTTTAGCTTGATACGGTTCACCTTTGAATTTGGGTTAATGGTGAATATTTTTTCAAAGAGGTGAGAATTTGGAGATAGGAAACTAGGTCTCAATACTAAACCCCTAAAAAGGTAATTCTAACTTAGTGTCTTTTGGGACTTCTTTTTTAATTTTATGATAACAAGAACTCTTACAAAAGGTTTGGAATTAAACTTTCATTACCTGATTGAAGAAATTTCTAATTTTTCTTAAAGGATTTTAAAGTAGTTGGATAAAAGAATTTGGATACAAATTTTATTCTAAGCCAGACAATTTGTAACAAAGGGGAAGAGATTGTTTTTACCTGTATCAGATTTATACCTTATTCTTTAAAATCACTGTGCCTTTTTGTTTTTAAGATTTTATTTATTTATTTGACAAAGAGAGATAACAAGTAGGCAGAGAAGCAGGCAGAGAGAGAGAGAGAGAGAGAGAGAGAGGAGGAAGCAGGCTTCCTGCTGAGCAGAGAGCCTGATGCAGGATTTGATCCCAGGACTCTGAGATCATGACCTGAGCCCAAGGCAGAGGCTTAACCCACTGAGCCACCCAGGCACCCCTTCTGTGCCTTTTCAAATACATCTTGTGTTTCCCATTGCTGTAATCATTTAAGGCCCACCTCAAATGTCCTTGCTGATGAAGAAGTTGAAGGCTTTTCCCCTTTTACCCTCACCTACACTCCCTCTGCTCTGGTGCAGTATTATGAAAGAGCACACTTTTAGATCACTAGAAAAAGTAATTGAACTTGTGGCAGACCATTTGAGTTTGAATATCATCTTCTATAGTACCTGGCATTTATTGAACTCTTAATACATGCCAGGAAGTATTGTAAATACTTTGAACTTATTAATTCATTTAGGCAAGTGGTAGCCTCTTTGAGGTCCTGCACTCCATAACAAATCTGATAAACTATATGCATACATTTCCTAGAATAGCACACATTTTAGATATACATGTGAAACTTTACAGCTGATTTTAGGGTACCCTAAGCTAAAATGGACTAAATCAGACCTTTGACAGTCACTGGAGTCCAAACCTTTGAGAAATGCCATATTTACAAATAAAAATATAACCCAAGTGATCCAGACATTTTTCCTGGATAAGAGTGCTCACTTTCTTTGCCTCTTAACCTTTTCACTTTTAACAGTAATGGTAATAGGTGGCTATTTTAATAGGTCCCATTTTCCTAAAGAACCCAAAAAAGAGTGTTCTATGTAGTGATCCAACACAGTGTCTCATGTTGAGAGTATTAAAAACTTTACAGATGGGGCGCCTGGGTGGCTCAGTGGGTTAAGCCGCTGCCTTCGGCTCAGGTCATGATCTCAGGGTCCTGGGATCGAGTCCCACATCGGGCTCTCTGCTCAGCGGGGAGCCTGTTTCCTCCTCTCTCTCTCTGTCTGCCTGCTTATGATCTCTCTCTGTCAAATAAATAAATAAAATCTTTAAAAAAAAAAACTTTACAGATAAGGATTAGCCCTTGTTTTGCATATTTAAAAAGACAGTTTTATATGTGGTGAAATTGATTCATAAAAATAGTGAAGTAGTTTTACTTGAAGTAGTATTTTTCCAGGGTTCAGTTTTAGTGCCATACATTCCTTTCAACTTTTTGTCCACTCCTGCCCTCGTTGAATAAAAATCAAATACTAAGTTCCACTCTGCATGTCATGTCCCTCTTTGGTCTCTAAACCCTTTCTTGTGCCTCACTGCTCTTAGCATAAAGTCCAGACCCAGTAGTTGAAGTCTTCTGCTTTTTGATCCCAACATGTTCTCCAGTGTTCTGCAGTTTGGCTCAGTACTTCGTTTTGTTTCTGTTAAAATGGATTGTTCACTATTACTTGAGCGTTCTGTCCATTTTTCACATTTTGTCTAAATTGCTAGGTAGAGGCAGGGGAGAATAGGTTAAAGTAATTGGCCTGTGGTCTCTCTCCTGATCACCAGCAGCACACTTCTGGGACAGAAAGAACACAGGTGGCCTGGCCTTTTCTTCTTAAAAACATCCTGATAATGTAATCTTTTAGTGAATATAGGCCAATGTTTGCTAGGAGCAGAGTGTTTATCTACAGAATACTTTGAACGGGTGACTGGTTTCGGCTTGCTTATGGTAAACAAGCATAATCTGTGGATATTTGAAGTATATTTCTGTGAAGGATATCACAGAAGCAGTACCACTCTCTGGCACATAAAACTGAAGTATTTTGTGACCAAATGCTCACCAATGTATGAGGTAACCTTTTCGCCTCTCATTGAGACTTCACCTGCTCTGGACCAGAGAGTGCTGCCAGTAAGAGTGAAGGACCTGGGAGGAAATGCCTAGGCTGTCCCAGACTTCTTCTTTTCTTTGCCTGTGCCTCTTGATTGCTTATTGCCTTGTTATTATTAGCAAAGTTATTATCAGTAAAATCTCTGAATTGAATGTGTCTGATTTGACAGTCCAAATCGATGTTGGCTCACTGCTTTTCTCCAGTGTTCATTTGAAATCTTAACCATACTTTAGGCCTAGTTGAGAAATCTCCCTGGAACCTCTGAAACTATTCTAACCTATAAGGGTCTTCCTCTTCCATTTTTCCAAACTCATTTTAGTCTTTATTATCTACATGAATTGCCTGTGGCAGTTTTTAGATTGTTGACTTAACTTCATTCTTGTTTACCTTCCTAAAAAGTTGCTTAACTTTTGGATATTTATGCTTTTAATCCTCCTCTAGCCTCTAAGCTTAGACACTGAGACCTTGTTCATAGTTGTAGCTAGCCATGATCCTTATATATTATAGTCCCTCACATGTTGTTAATTTGCTTTAGAGAAATGAAAGTCAAAAGGCACAGCATTTGAGTAGTTGAGGGCATTCTTTTATAGTACTTAGATGTTTGCATCATGTTGATATCTGAAGGAAAAATGCAAAGAAAAAAATGAAACTTCTGAGGAAGTTATTTTAAAATTTTATCAGATGTTATTTATTTTTCATATTATTATAAATATACTCTGAATCATAGCAATACTGTTTGTTTATCTTCTAGAGGGACAGTTAAGACACATAAAAACTGGGGAACCGTTTGTTTTTAACTACCAAGAAGATTTGCACAGATGGAACCAGAAAAGATATGAAGCTCTAGGAGAGGTATGGTCATATATTAAACTTCACACTCTTTTTTTTTTTTTTTTTTCCAGTTTTGAAGAGTCAGAATAAAGGTTTTGAAGCTAAGGCAGCTCATGAAGTCTTTCGTTAAAAAAAATTTTAAAAATTGTTGGTTTTTTTTGTTTGTTTATTTCAATGGTTATGTTTGAAACATATTCTCAAGGTTTATGTTTTTATGTAAACCTGTCCTTCCCATGACCTTAATATTTTGTAGTGAGTCATTACATCAGAAGACAAATTCATGATGAATTTTATCTTTTAAATGTTTTTAAGAGGTTGAATCCTCTGCTATGCCAGGGGAATAAGTGTTCTTCTAAGTGGTTATCTTAAAAAAAAAAAAAAAAAAGAGTTACTTATGTTAATTATATGAAGTGATGAGTATGTTAATTGTATTAATCTTGTTTATCATTCTGCAATGTGTATATATATCAAATCATCACAGTTATTCCTCAATAAAGGTAAAAAAAATTCTTACTTATGTGAAGAAGGTTGGTATTTGCTTGGCTAATAAAGTGTGTCTAACCTACTTACCTTTGACTTGATGAAGGATGAGGCCTTGTGAGCATTTAGTTTCCTCACACAGTACCATTGTGAGGAACCCTTGAAAATGGCATTTGTCATTAAGGTGAATGTTCTGTTGAAGCCAAAAGTTTTACTCATCCTATGTCATGTTAAATAATTTTAATAAAATGCACATGGAGTGGAGGGGTGCCTGGGTGGCTCAATGGGTTAAAGCCTCTGCCTTTGGCTCAGGTCATGATCCCGGGGTCCTGGGATCTAGCCCCACATGGGGCTCTCTGCTCAGCAGGGAGCCTGCTTCCTCCTCTCTCTCTGCCTGCCTCTTCTGCCTGCTTGTGATCTCTGTCTGTCAAATTAATAAACAAAATCCTAAAAAAAAAAATAATAAAATGCACATGGACACATTTGTTTAGGGTGATAATACATACTACTTCAGTTATTTAAGGAAAAGCTAAAGTTCCTATATTCCTGTTTTGATTCTTTAAAAACTAGTCAGAATGAATTACTTGATTAAACAGCAGCATAAAGAATATATGAAACTTAGTTTATCTTTGCTGGAAGACAGTTCTCCATGAATTACATTTCCACATGTGTCTGAGCAAAGGCGTTGACAGCTTTTGGTGTGGACTATCTTTTCAAGGGTGTTTGTGTAGGAAACAGCTTGGAAGACAGAGCTTGTGTCTTCCTCCAAGGGAGAGAACAGATTTGTTTGCTCTTCAGGAAAATGCTCTTCCCGTCCGCCACTAGTGACAAAGAATGGGCAGGTTTGCGTAACCCCCTTACAAGATTGAGTTTCATAAATTTTGAGGTTCCTTAGCTATGATGCAGTCCCACTGTGTGCTTAGCCTCTATATTTAGCCTGTCCATATTGCCTCTTTAGGACTTGAAGGACAAAAGAAAGAGATGAAAATAAGCTTATGCTGCTTGCTGAATACCTTGAGTAATAAAGTCTTTTGTCTCTGACATAGAAATCTAGTGTCTTTTGGCAATATCCATGAAATAGTAGCAGGCTAACTTGTTAGCTGGCAAAGAGAATAAAATCTCAGGCCCTTCAGTGTTCTTGACATTTTTCGCTAGCATTTGTAACTTAAGTTTAATTAATGCCCTGAATAATTTCTGCTGCACATGAGCTATTCCCATTCCCCATAAGTGAATTATTTATATGCTGCAGGCTAGTAGTATGTTGATTCTAGGAATATCTGTAGTATATGACCTTACAGAATAACTGGGGATATTTGTTTTGTTTTGTTTTTAAATGGGGCTTACAGTTTACTCCTTTCCATGAGCCATGCATATTTGTTTACTTGGACAGGTGCTGTTCTCTAAACAAACTTTGCCTTTTTTGTCATCTGCATCTTTTTCACCCTTAACCTATATCCCCTAGCATTATCTCTGTCAGAATTTAGCAACTGTATCTTATTAGATTGTCCATGTACAAGTTATTAGATTGTCCATGTACAAGTGATTCCTTTCTCCTAGATCTCCTATCTTATATTCTTTGGACATATGGATTGTCACATGTTTGATTTTTGGTAGATCTTACTCTATGATAAAGTATTATGAAGTTTCACTTTAATGATTATATATAGATAGAGATAAAATATTCTGCATTATCTAGATTTTCCACCTCCTGTGCCTGCATTCACATTTGTGTTCGTGATCAAGCTGGCCCCAAATGATCACCCCAAATCACAGGATTTATTCTGTAGTGCAGTGTGTCTCAAATTTAGATCAGTAGACCCCTGAGCTTCAAGTACCAATCCCATTTACTTCCCAATATATTTATCAAAAGTACATAACCTTCTAACATAAAACTGTCACAACAAAAGATCCAAAGATTAGAGAAGGGAAGTCTGGTTGTTAGCATTTGGTTCCCTACCATCTTGCTTTTCATGTCTTGTTTGAAATACTTGTGTTTTTATTTTTTATTCCTCTGAATTCGGGTACACCATGAAATACTTATTTTCAGTCTCACTGCTGAAGGTTGACTATTAATTTAATTTCTTTTCCTACATTTTAGTTTTGAGATATATAAATTCTAGTTAAATATGCATAATGACACAATTTTCACTATTGTAAATTTGTTTGGTGTTCTTTATGGTAGGATTTAATAATGGATAGGTGGACCTATCTTTTTGTCCATTTTCCTTACTTTCTTTTTCTGAGCTGTGTCTTCCAGTTAGTTTAACCACCTTACTGTCCTTCGTTCATACCTTATACTTTTATCTCATACCGTTTTCTGTCTTTGAAATGCCCTTGCTCCCTTGTTCATGATACTCCTATCTCTACCTGCCTTCAGGTTTTGGCTTTCATATCTGCTAGGAAGCCTTCTCTCATCTCCTCTACCACTCTTTTTTTTTCTTTTTCTCAATTTCCTTTCTTTTCATTCTCTTTTTCGGCCTATCTTGCCTTCTTTTGAGAATGAGTTAAGGTGGGCCCCTGGGTGGCTCATTCGGTTAAGCGGCTGTCTTTGGCTCAGGTCCTGATCCTGGGGTCCTGGGATCGAGTTTCACATTGGGCTCCATGCTCAGTGGAGAGCCTGCTTCTCCCTCTCCCTCTTCCTGCCGCTCTGCCTGCCACTCTGCCTACTTTGCTCTCTCTTTATCAAATAAATAAATAAAATCTTTAAAAAAAAAAAGGAGAACGATTTAAGGTGACCTTAAATATGAATATTCCACTTAGCCAGATTAAAAATTAAGTAAAAATAATAAAATAGAATTTAAACAATGTTAGTAAATTAAGAGCATGAGTTTGTTTTCTTTCTCTTTAAGATACTTTACACTGTATTACAATATTTTTTTATTTTTTTTAAGATTTTATTTTATTTATTTGACAGACAGAGATCACAAGTAGGCAGAGAGGCAGGCAGAGAGGGGGAAGCAGGCTCTCCGCTGAGCAGAGAGCCCAATACCGTGCTCGATCCCAGGACCCTGAGATCATGACCTGAGCTAAAGGCAGAGGCTTAACCCACTGAGCCACCCAGGCGCCCCTACAATATTTTTTAATGAATATCTTTTGGCAATTGGGGGCAATTTTCTGTATTCTTATGGTACTTGTTGAATAGTAAATGAGTGCTATACAAATATATAAACTATAAATTCTAGACCTATGTATTTTAGGAAATTTCTTAATTTTAGGAATTTGAGCATGAAGATAATACTTACTTATTGAACGGAAAATGACATGCTAATGATGATTTTCCCATTTGTAGAACTAAACAATTTTCAATTACTTTACTCTAATTCCCATTTAATTTCTAAGAGTTTCAGACAATTATGGCTTTGCAGATAAAAATTATTTGATTAAAAGTCATCTGTCTGTATTTATGGCATGTTTTGTTGGAAAATTTTTATTCTTCATGGTCAAACTCTAGACTGAATCCGCTGTAATTCAGAAAATAGAAGTTCTTCTGTAACTGCCTAAATTTCCTAAAAAACAAAGTTTTGCATTTATATTTTGGAAATAATTTAATACTTTGTCTTACCAGTGAGGTTGCTAGTTGCAGTAAGTGAGAGCTTGTAGAAAGCATTTCATCACGTCCTGGACACAGAAGTACTGATAAACCTCCTTTCTCCTCATTGATGGGTAGGGTAGAATTCAGAAGATACTACAAATTTGAGTTTATTGCCTAGGAGCCTGCCTTAATAAATAGCTTCTGATGACTGAAGTTTTAAGGAAACAGATTCTGGCTTTGGCCGACAATCTAAACCAAAACCCCTTCTGGTTTTTTTTTTTTTTTCTTTTAGTATGTTCCTACTAAATATCGACTTTTGTCTTCACTAGAAAACTACTATGTATGTTTCACAACTGCCGTTTTAGTTTATGTTTATTTCTCTCTTAAGGAGATTATTATAGCAGTCATTCAGCAGAAATTGTTTTTAAGACTTGCTCTTGAAATGCTCTGTCATTTCTATGTAAATTAAACTTATTGTGTAAGTAAAATAAACTGAGATGTCAGTTTGTTCTTAGAATGCAATTCCATAACTACACAAAAGAATACTCTTTGCATTCACGTAGTTACATTTTTATAGTCAAACAAAAGCTTTTGCTAATATGTATTTTTTTTTTACTATCTACATATAGCTTGATAAAAATATATAGCCTATAAGAGATTTGGATAATTTATCTAAATTTAGAAAGATACTGTCAAGGGTTTAAGGAGGTGGGAGAGTGGTGTGAAAGGGTAATTTTCAAAATAGAATTCTCCAGTATACATACTGGAGTTGAATGCCAGAAAATAGTGTTTCTGGTAAGCTCAATCAGGAAGACTCCAAAAGCTATCATGTTAGGTAGTAAGTAGAATTTAGACTTTAGGCTTCGTTTGTAAAAACTAACATGTAATTTGTGAAATTATCCCCAGCTATCTGTTTCAGGGCAATACTGAATTACTATTAAGTGGAGAATTTATAATCCAGCAGAAATTCTAATGAAAGAAGAATTTGATTTTCTTACTAATTTGGGTGTTTGCATTTCCTTTAATATTTATCTTAATTACCTCTTTAAGAATTAATAAATTGTCAATGTGTTTAATAAGAGAATAGCAGTGATGGAACAGTTTTATAAGCATGGCTCTTTATTCTTGACTAGAATCACACGAAAACAACTAAGAGCTTAATTTTTTTTCACCTGTGAAGCCATCTGGTCTTGCACTTTTGTTTGTTGGGAGTTTTTGATTACTAATTCAGTTTCTTTGCAGATTGTCGATCTGTTCAAATTTTCTGTTTCTTGCTGTTTCAGTGTTGGTAATTTAATGTTTCTAGGAATTTACCTGTTTCTTCTAGGTTGCCCAGTTTGTTGGTATATAGTTTTTTGTAATATTCTCTTATGATCATTTGTATTTCTCTGCTGTTGGTTGTTATTTCTTCTCTCTCATTTGTGATTTTATTTATTTGAGTTCTTTTTCTTTCCTTTTTGCTAAGTCTGGCTAGAGGTTTATCAGTTTTATTGATTTTTTTCCAAGAACCATCTCCTGGTTTCATTATTGTGTTCTGTTATTTTAGTTTCTATATTATGTGTTTCCGCTTTAATCTTTATTATTTCTTTCCTTCTGCTGGCTTTAGACTTCATTTGTTGTTCTTTTTTTAGCTCCTTTAGGTGTGATCTTAGGTTGTTTAAGATTTTTCTTGCCTTTTATTTTGCTTTAATTTTCCTTCTTTCTTGAGGTAGGCCTGTATTGCTATAAACTTCCATCACAGAACCACTACTACAGCGTCAAAGAGATTTTGTATCTTTGGGTTTTTATTTTCCTCCATGTAATTTTTTTTTCTTTTAATTTTTTTATTAATTATTTTTATTAACATATGATGCATTGTTTGCCCCAGGGGTACAGGTCTGTGAATTGTCAGGCTTACACACATGCCCCTTTGGGTCACTACATTTGTATCTTTAGGGTAAATACCCAATAGTGGGATTGCTGGGTTGTAGCTCTGTTTTCAACTTTTTGAACCTCCATGCTGTTTTCCAGAGTGGCTGCACCAGCTTACATTCCCACCAGCAGTGTAAAAGAGTTCCCCTTTCTCCATATCCTCACCAACATCTGTCATTTCCTGACTTGTTAATTTTAGCCATTCTGACAAGTGTGAGGTGGTATCTCATTGTGCTTTTCATTTGTATTTCCCTGATGCTGAGTGATGTTGAGCACTTTCTCATGTGTCTGTTGGCCATCTGGATATCTTCTTTGTGGAAATGTGTTTTCATGTCTCTACCCATTTCTTGATTGGATTATTTGTTCTTTGGGTGTTGAGTTTGATAAGTTCTTTCTAGATTTTGAGTGCTAGCCTTTTATCTGATATGTCCTTTGTGAATATTTTCTCCCATTCTGTCAATTGTCTTTTGGTTTTGTTGACTGCTTCCCTTGTTATGCAAAAGCATTTGATCTTAATGAAATCCCAATAGTTCATTTTTGCCCTTGCTTCCCTTGCCTTTGGCAGTGTATCTAGGAAGAAGTTCCTGCAACTGAGGTTGGAGAGTTGCTGCCTGCATTCTCCTCAAGGATTTTGATGGATTCCTGTCTCACATTGATGTCTTTCATCTACTTGGAGTCTGTTTTTGTGCATGGTGTACAGAAATGGTCCAGTTTCATTCTTCCACATGTGGCTGTCCACAATTTTCCCAACACCATTTGTTGAAGAGACTGTCTTTTTTCCACTGGACATTCTTTTCTGCTTTGTCCAAGATTAGTTGACCATAGAGTTGAGGGTCTATTTCTGGGCTTTCTATTCTGTTCCATTGATCTATGTGTCTGTTGTTGTGCCAGTAACATACTGTCTTCGTGATTACAGCTTTGTAATAGAGCTTGAAGTCTGGAATTCTGATGCCACCAACTTTGGCTTTCTTTTTCAAAATTCTTCTTGCTGTTCAGGGTCTTTTCTGGTTTTATATAAATTTTAGGATTATTTGTTCCAGTTTTTTGAAAAAAATGGTGGTATTTTGATAGGGATTGCATTAAATGTGTAGATTGCTTTAGGTAGCAAAGACATTTTCACAATATTTGTTCTTCCAATCCATGAGCTTGGAACATTTTTCCATTTCTTTGTGTCTTCCTCAATTTCTTTCATGAGTTCTTTATAGTTTTCTGAGTACAGATTCTTAGCCTCTTTGGTTAGGTTTATTCCTAGGTATCTTGTGATTTTTGGGTGCCATTGTAAATGGGATCGACTCCTTAATTTCTCTTTCTTCTGTCTTCTTATTGGTGTATAGAAGTACAACTGATTTCTCTGCATTGATTTTATATCCTGACACTTTACTGAATTCCTGTACTAGTTCTAGAAGTTTTGGAGTGGAGTCTATTGGGTTTTCTACATAAAGTATCATATCATCTGCAACGAGTGAGAGTTTGACTTCTTCTTCTCCGATTTGGATGACTTTAATTTCTTTTTGTTGTCTGATTGCTGAGGCTAGTAGTTCTGGTACTATCTTGAATAGCAGTGGTGATGGTGGACATCCCTGCCATGTTCTTGGTCTTAGGGGAAATGCTCTCAGTTTTTCCCCATTGAGAATGATACTAACTGTGGGTTTTTCGTAGATGGTGCTTATGATATTGAGGAATGTACCCTCTATCCCTATGCTTTGAAGAATTTTGATCAAGAAGGGATGCTGTACTTTGTCAAATGCTTTTTCAGCATCTATTGAGAGGATCATATGATTCTTGTTTTTTCTTTTATTAATGTATTGTGTCACATTGACTGATTTGCTGATGTTGAACCAACCTTACAGCCCAGGAATAAATTACACTTGGTTGTGATGAATAATCCTTTTAATATACTGTTGGATCCTATTGGCTAGTATTTTGGTGAGAATTTTTGCATCTGTTTTAATCATGGATATTGGTCTTTAATTCTCTTTTTTGATGGGGTCTTTGTCTGGTTTTGGGATTAAGGTAATGCTGGCCCCATAAAATGAGTTTGGAAGTTTTCTATCCATTTCTTTTTTTTGGAACAGTTTCAGGACAGTAGGTATTAATTATTCTTGAAATGTTTGGAAGAATTCTCTTGGGAAGCCATCTGGCCCTGGGCTCTTGTTTGTTGGGAGATTTTGGATGACTGCTTCAGTCACATTACTGGTTATGGGTCTGTTTAGGTTTTCTATTTCTTCCTGATTCAGTTGTGGTAGTTTATATATCTCTAGGAATGCATCCATTTCTTCCAGATTGTCAAATTTGCTGGTGTATAGTTGCTTATAATATGTTCTTATCATTGTATTTATTTGGTGTTGGTTGTGATCTCTCCTCTTTCGTTCATGATTTTATTTATTTCGGTCCTTTCTCTTTTCTTTTTGATAAGTCTGGCGAGGGGTCTATCAATCTTTTTAATTCTTTTGAAGAACCAGCTGCTAGTTTTGTTGATTTGTTCTACTGTTCTTTTGGTGTTGATTTCATTGATTTCTGCTCTGATCTTTATTATTTCTCTTCTCCTGCTGGGTTTAGGCTTTCTTTGCTCTTCTTTTTCCAGCTCCTTTAGGTGCAGGGTTTGGTTGTATACTTGAGACCTTTCTTATTTCTTGAAAATAGCTTGTATAGCTATATGCTTTCCTCTGAGGACTGCCTTTGCTTTGTCCCACAGATTTTGAACAGCTGTGCTTTCTTTATCATTTGTTTCTATGAATTTTTTCAATTCTTTAATTTCCTGGTTGACCCATTCATTCTTTAGTAGGATGCTCTTTAGCCTCCATGTATTTGAATTCTTTCCAACTTTTCTTTTGTGATTGAGTTCTAGCTTCAGAGCATTGTGGTCTGAAAATATGCAAGGAATGATCCCAATCTTTTGGTAGCAGTTGAGACCTGATTTGTGACCCAGGATGTGATCTATTCTGGAGAATGTTCATGTGCACTAGAGAAGAATGTGTATTCTGTTGCTTTGGGATGGAATGTTCTGAATGTATCTGTGATGTCCATTGGGTCCAGTGTGTCATTTAAGGCCTTTATTTCCTTGTTGATCTTTCACTTGGATGATCTGTCCATTTCAGTGAGGAGGTTGTTAAAGTCCCCTACTGTTATTGTATTATTGTTGATGTGTTTCTTTGATTTTATTATTAATTGGTTTATATAGTAGGCTGCTCCCATGTTAGGGGCATAGATATTTAAAATTGTTAGATCTTCTTGTTGGATAGACCCTTGAGTATGATACAGTGTCCTTCCTCATCTCTTATTATAGTCTTTGGCTTAAAATCTAATTTAACTGATATAAAGATTATCACCCCAGCTTTCTTTCGATGTCCATTAGCATGGTAAGTTGTTTTCTACCTCCTTACTTTCAATCTGGAGGTGTCTGTGGGTCTAAAATGAGTTTCTTGTAGACAGCATATTGATGGATTTTGTTTTTTATCTATTCTGATGCCCTCTGTCTTTGGATTGGGGCATTTAGCCCATTTACATTCAGGGTAACTATTGAAAGATATGAATTTAGTGCCATTGTATGGCGTGCAAGGTGACTATTACTGTATTGTCTCTGTTCCTTTCTCGTGTAATACTTTTAGGCTCTCTCTTTGCTTGGAGAACCCCTTTCAATATTTCCTGTAGGCCTGGTTTGGTGTTTGCAGATTCTTTTAATTTTTGTTTGTCCTGGAAGTTTTTTTTAAATCTCTCCTTCTATTTTCAAAGATAGCCTAGCTGGAGATAGTATTCTTGGCTGCATATTTTTCTTATTTAATGCTCCGAATATATTATGCCAGTTCTTTCTGGCCTTCCAGTTCTCTGTGGATAAGTCTGCTGCCAATCTAATATTTCTACTATTGTATGTTACAGACTTCTTGTCCTGAGCTGCTTTCAGGATTTTCTCTTTGGCACTAAGACTAGTAAGTTTTACTATTAGATGATGGAATGTGGACCTGTTTTTATTGATTTTGAGTGGGGTTCTGTGTGCCTCCTGGATTTTGATGCTTGTTCCCCTTGCCATATTAGGGAAATTCTCTACTATAATTCGCTCCAATATTCCTTCTGCCCCTCTCTTCTTCATCTGGAATCCCAATTATTCTAATACTGTTTTGAGAGATAATATCACTTATCTCTTGAATTCTCCCCTCATGGTCCAGTAGTTGTTTATCTCTCTTTTGCTCAGCTTCTTTATTCTTTCATTTGGTCTTCTATATCACTAATTCTCTCTTCTGCCTCATTTTCCTAGCAGTAAGAACCTCCATTTTTTATTGCTCCTCATTAATAGTTTTTTTTTATTTCAGTTTGGTTAGCCTTAGTTCTTTTATTTCTCCAGAAAGGGCTTTTATTTCTCCAGACAGGGTTTCTCTAATATCTTCCATGCCTTTTTTGAGCCCAGCTAGCCCTTGAGAATTGTCATTCTGAACTCTAGATCTGACATATTACCAATGTCCATGTTGATTAGGTCCCTAGCCATCTATACTGCCTCTTGTTCTTTTTTTTTTTTTGTGGTGAGTTTTTCCACCTTGTCATTTTATCCAGATAAGAGTATATTAAAGAGAAAATAAAATAGTAAAAGGGTGACAAAGGCCCCAGGAAAATGTACGCTAACCAAATCAGAAGAGACTCCCAACCAGGGGAAGAAGAATGGGGGTAAAAAGAAAAAAAAAGATATATATGTGTGTGTGTGTGTGTGTGTGTGTGTGTGTGTATATACATATATTATACTAATGAATAGAACAGAGCCACCCACTTGATTTTGGATGTATTTTGGTCTCTTAGAAGAAACCACCTCCCAAAATTTTAAAGAAAGAAAAACATATATATATACAAAAACAAGGGTAAGCATGATGAAGGGATGGAATATGACTGTAAAGATGAAAATTTTTTTAAAAATTGTAAAGAAGGAATTGATAGATAATTTGGTTGGAAAAAGAAAGAAATAAAAAAAAGAGGAGAGGATGTTCTCAGGCTGGAATCTAGAACAAAGCCCTGTGCTGGATTTAGGGTATATTTTGTTCAATCAGAAGAAATTGTATGCTGAAATTTTTTAGAAAAAAACAAAAACCCTATATATATAGATACACAAAAAATAAGATTAAATACAAGGAAGAATAAACTATGAGTATAATAATGAAGGTTTAAAAGATTTTTTTTAGAAAGGTATTAAAGAAAACTAATTAAAAAGCATTAAAAGAAGAAAGAAAAAGTTAAAAAAATTAGAATAAGAAAAATAAATTTTAAAAAATTTAATTTAAGTTTGAAAGATAAAAGATCATGGGGAGAAAGCCAGGAATCCATGCATTGCTTTCCTCTAGCTCTGGAGTTCCAGTGTTCTCCTTGGTTGGTGAGCTTGGTTTTGGCTGGATGTTCTTGTTGATCTTTTGAGGGAGGGGCCTTGTGTAGTGATTCTCAAATGTCTTTGCCTGAGGCAGAATTACCCCACCCTTGCCATGGGCCAGGCTATGAAATCTGCTCAGATTCACTCTGGGGAGTTTTGTTCCCTGAACACTTTCTGTAGAGCTCTGGAGGACGGGAATGAAAATGGCAGCCTCTCAATCTCCAGCCCAGAGTTGCTGAGAGCTGGGGGTCCCCACTCCTCAGTGTGCCCTCAGAGAAAAAGAGTTAAACACTCCTATCTCCCGGGTCTTTGGCTGCGCTCTGGGCTCACCCAGCCTGTTACCAAGCATTTCTGTCTCTGGCGCACAGCCCCCATTTGGAGTCTCCAAACCCAGCAGATTCCTGCCACATTGCTCCTCCAGACGAGGAAGGGGAATCTCCCTGGATCTGCCACTCATGGGGTCCCTGCTCAAAGAGCAGTGGTCCAACTGTGCCCACGGTTTAAGGTATCCCTGAGCTGAGAGCTCACTCCTCGGCTCTTTCTCTATAGTCAGTTGCCCCACTCCAATACCTGACAGCTCTGGCACACTCAGACCCTGATATTTCAGTGACCCTGTGGGTCCTGAGACCACACTGTTCCTTCAAGTGCTCCACCCATGCTTAGCCTCTGGAGCAATGTCCCTCAGTGGAGCAGACTTCTAAAAGTTCTGATTTTGTGCTCTGCCGTTCTGCTGCTTGCCAGGAGCTGTCCCCTCCTGCTGCAGTCTATCTTCCCATTGCTTCAGATTCACTTCTCCACACATCCTACCTTTCAGAAAGTGGTCAATTTTCTGTTCCTAGATTTGCTGTTCTTCTTCTCTTTGATCTCCTGTTGAGTTTGTAGGTGTTTGGCTTGGTTTGATAACTATCTAGCTGAACTCCTGCTTCCTGATGTCATTTCAGTCAAGTACTTTGCCATCTTGCCTCTAAAAAAACACCATGTAATTTTTAATTTCTTCTTTGATTTCTTAGTTGATCCATTTACTGTTAGCATTTTATTTAACTCCCATGTATTTGTCATCTTTCCGTATTTTTTCTTATAGTTGATTTTTAGTTTCATACTGTTGTCTTCAGAAGAGCTGCATGGTATAATTTCTATCTTTTGTTGAAACTTTTTTTGTGGCCTAATATGTGATCTACTCTGGAGAATGTTTCATGTGCACTTGAAAAGAATGTGTGTTCTGCTATTTTAGCTTGGAATGTTCTGAATATATCTGTTAAATCTATCTGGTCCAGTGTGTCATTCAAAGCCATTGTTTCCTTGTTTATTTTCCATTTAGATGATCCGTCCATTGACATAAGCTTGGTTTTAATGTCCCCTACTATTATTGTATTATATTGGTTAGTTCCTTTATGTTTGTTATTGTTTTGTGTATTTTGGTGCTCCCATGTTGGGTACATAGATATTTATCATTGTTACATTTTCTTGTTGCATTGGCCCCTTTATTATTCTATGGTGCCCTTTTTTGTCTCTTCTTACAGTCTTTGTTTTAAAGTCTAGTTTGTCCACTAAAAGTATTGCAACTCCAGCTTTCTTTTGACATGCATTTGCATGATAAATGTTTCTCTATCCCCTCACTTTGAATCTATAGGTGTCTTCAGGTCTTAAATGACTCTGTTGGGGTTCCTGGGTGGCTCAGTCAATTAAGCATCTGCCTTCTGCTCAAGTCATGAGCCCAGGTTCCTGAGATGGTGCACTGTGTCATCATTGGGCTCTCTTTCTCAGGCACATAGGAGCTCTCTCACTCTTTCTTTCACAAATAACTAAAAACTAAAATCTTTTAAAAAATAAGATAAGTCTCTTGTAGGCAGCCTAGATGGGTCTTGTTTTTTTATCCATTCTGATGCCCTATGACATTTGATTGGAGTGTTCAGTCCATTTACATTTTAAGTAATAATTGATATTTATTGCCATTTTGTTGTTTCTTTTATGGTCATTTTGGGAGGTTTTCTCTGGTCTTTTCTTGTCTTTCATGTTTTTCTGATTTTCTTTAGTGATATATTTAGATTTTTTTTCTCTTTATTCTTTGCATGTTTATTATTATTATTTTGATTTTGGTTACCATTAGCTTTTTATATATGCTCTTCTGCATATAGTAGTCTCTATTAAGTTGATAGTCATTTAAGTTTGAAGCCATTCTTTCCTCTTCTCCTCTCCACAATTTAGGTATTTTTTTATTATATTTTATATCCTTTTATTTTGTGAGTTTCTTGACTGATTTTTTTTTTTACAGGAATATTCCTTTTTTTTTACTTTTGTGTTTCCTGCCTTTTTCTGTCACTTTTGGTCTCTCCTTTTCACTCAAAGAGTCCCCTTTAACATTTTTTGTAGGGTCATGTACTCCTTTAGCTTTTGTTTGTTAGGGGAACTCTTTATTTCTCTTTCAATTCTGAATGATAGCCTTGCTGGATATAGTATTCTTGGCTGTAGATTTTTCCCATTTGGCTACTTTATCATGCCACTACCTTTTGGCTTGCCACATTCTGTTGAAAAATCTCCTTTGGGTTTTCCCTTGTAAGTTAATACCTTATTTTGTCTTGTTTCTTTTAAGATTTTTTTCTTTATCACTATATTGTGCCAATTTAATTATAACATGCCCTGGTGTTGGCCTGCTTTTGTTGATTTTTTAAAAAGATTTTATTTACTTATTTGACAGAAAGAGACACAGCAAGAGAGGGAACACAAGCAGGGGGAGTGGGAGAGGGAGAAATAAGCATCCTGTGAAGCAGGGAGCCAGGTGCGGGTCTCTGTCCCAGGACCCTGGGATCATGACCTGAGCCAAGGCAGACACTTAGCGACTGAGCCACTCAGGCACCCCAGCTTTTGTTGATTTTGATGGGAGTTCTCTGTGCCTCCTGGATCTGGATGTCTGTTTCCTTCCTCACATTAGGGAATTTTTCAGCTATTATTTCTTCAAATAAATTTTCTGCCGCCTTTTCTCTGTCTTCTTCTGGGACTTGTATAATATGAATATCATTACAGTTGATGTAGTCACAAAGTTCCCTAAGTCTGTTCTGAATTTGCATAATTCTTCTTTTTCTCTTTTGTTCAGCTTCAGGGCTTCCCGTTACTTTGTCTTCTATATCATTAGTTCATTCCCATGCTTCTTCCAGCCTGCTGTTCATTGCATCAAGCACGTTTTTAATCTCATTTATTGCACTATTCATCTCTGACTCTTTTTTTAAAGTCTTTTATCTCTGTGGTCAGGGTCTCACTGATGTCTTCCATTCTTTTCTTAAGTCCAGTTAGTATCCTTATGATTATTGCTTTAAATTCTCCATTGGTCATGCTACTTTTAACGGTTTTGTTTAGATCTCTGGCCATGACCATATCTTGTTCTTTCATCTGGGAGAAGTTCCTCTGTCTTCTCATTTTGTTTAAGTCTCTACTTGCTTCTCTGTATTAGCAAAGCCAGTTATGCCTCCTGTTACAGAAAGTAATAGCTTTATAAAGAAGAGGTCATGTATGCCTAGGGATTGGCACTTTTTGGGAGTGTCTCTAGTGTGTTCTGTATGCACTGTACTGTTGTATTCTGGCTGCTGTGTCCTTCAGGGCAGTTGCCTGCAGTGGCTCTTCTTGCCTGCTGTTGGTAGTGTTTGGTCCTTGGCCAGATGTGGTGACTTTTAATTACATGTGCTCTGGTCTGCTTGTGAAATGGGACCTGTCATCACCTCCACCAGAATTGAGGCCCTGCAAAACTCTCTCTTTTTTTTTTCTTTTTTCTTTTTTTTTTTAAAGGTAATTTATTTGTTTATTTATTTATTTTTAAAAGATTTTTTATTTATTTATTTGAGAGAGAGAGACAGTGAGAGAGAGCATGAGCGAGGAGAAGGTCAGAGAGCGAAGCAGACTTCCCATGGAGCTGGGAGCCCGATGTGGGACTCGATCCCCACGCCCTGAGCCGAAGGCAGTCGTCCAACCAACTGAGCCACCCAGGCGTCCCGCAAAACTCTCTTTTTGAGAGATGTTGTGTCAACAAGGGATTGTGGTGGTCTCCTGGGGGAGGGGCTGAGTGGGCTGGAACTGATGCAAGTGTGACTGGGAATGCAATTCCGTGGACTACAGGAGGGTGGGGCTTAGTGTAAGTAAATTAGGCAGCCATGTGTGTCCATGCTTTCCTGCTTCCCATGGGTTGCTCCATGTTTATGGTGAGGAATGGGGGAGAGAAATGACATTGGCCAGCTCCTTTGTTCCAGGAGCCCTGTCTCTGTGAATGCTGCCTCTAAGGAACATGCTCCACAGAGAGAAATAATCCCCCCACTGTGTGCCCCTGGTGTTCTTTAGATATGTTTTCTTGTTGTCTGTCCCCCACCCCAGGTTGTTTGCCTGCCTTCTTTTCAAGAGTATTGCAGTGTCCTCCAGGTTCTATCCCAGCCAAGCCCACTGACCTTTATTTTTTAATTTAATTTATTTATCTTTTTGTTGAAAAATGGTGGTTTGATTAAAGCATGGTGACAGGACCTGTGGGCCGAAAGAGTTTTTGTGCCGGGGTTGTGAGGGGTGGCTGATTATATACTATGGGGTTGGGGCTGCAACACTCACCATGGAATATATATGACATTCCTCAGGCACTCCTGGATGCCCTAAAGGAAAAACAAATGGTTAATTTATAGAGATTACAATCCTGCAAGGCATGAGTCTCCCTCAGTTTGCAAAAGTCTTGGCAATTTATAAGAACAGAGCATTTCTGTCAATGGCCTAGCTTCCAAGAAGGGAATGTAGATACAATTAAACATCCTTATAATCTGCAGCACATTGACAGAACCTTGAAGTGGGCAAAATGCTGTGTTCCTCCAAGAAGCCCACTCTCCTTTAAAACTCCAGTCTTTAAGGTCTGTGGTTGTAAGAACTCAGGAAATTCAACCCCTCTGGTTTTCCAAGCCATTGGCTATGGGGAAATAATTTCCTGTGCATTCCCCTGGGTGCTCCTCTCTTTCATGCTTTCTTTGTGATCACAGCTCCCTCCCCTCCAGAGCTGCCATGATCTGTTTCTCCACTAAACCATGTCTCCGTGCCTCCTACCTTTTTTCTGTTCTGTTTTGTTTTAAAGATTTTATTTATTTATTTGACAGTCAGTAATTACAAGTAGGCAGAGAGGCAGGCGGAGAGAGGGGGGAAACAGGCTCCCCGCTGAGCAGGGAGCCTGATGGGGGCTCAATCTCAGGACCCAGGATCCTGACCCGAGCCGAAGGCAGAGTCTTTAACCCACTGAGCCACCCAGGGGCCCCTTTGTTTGTTTGTTTGTTTGTTTTAAATCTCCCTTTAGTTTGTAGGGTTTGTTCTATCAGTGGTCAGGTTGATATCTGGCTATTTAGGATGATTTAATAGTTACCAACTTGTATTTGTGGGATGAGGTGAGGCTGGGGTATTCCTACTCCACTGTAATCTTCCTGTCCTAGGGTTTTTTTTTTTTTTTTCATTTTGCTATATTTAGGCATATTTATGTGAAATAAGAGCAACTTAAGGAAAAATAATATAAATTATCACTCTAATATTAATATTTAGATATTTAAATATAATATGATTGTGTATAATAAATACTTTCATGTAATGTGAAATTCACAGATGATACATTGTGACAGAAAGGAATGGCTAGCCATCCAGAAATATGGGTCCTAGGTTTGGTCAGTACTATCTGTATGAATTTAGAAAAACAATGTTTTTGATCCCCCACTGTAAAGTGCAGATAAAATTATCCATATCGTTGTGATGAATTAGTAAGGTACATACATATATCGTTTTATATTCTTAAATGTGCCATGCAAGTGTTAGGAGTATGGAATAAAAATACAACTACTCTGTTTAAGATTTATAACTTACCTTTAATATTAATATTAAGAAGATTTAATTTCTACTTTTTCTTTTCTCCTTTCTCTTTTCATCTACTTAATAATTACTGACAACAAATTTAACTTCTCTGGTAGAGATGAAGAACTGACCATCAGCCCGGAGTTGGTCAGCAGTCTTCTTTGACTTCCATCTCTCCTTAGCATCCATTCCTATAAGTGGGATACTCTATCAAGGATGCTATTAGTAATTGGAGAACTTAGAATAGAAGAAGTAGTCACTGAGATAATGAGAAAACCCAACAAAGAAAAACTGTAAGCCTCTTAAAAACAATGTGGTATTGACAGATGAGCAAACACACAGACCCAACTGAATAGAATACAAAGTCCACAAATACATTGAAAGCTCAAATAGACATGGAAATATTGTTTATATTGTAGCCAAATTGTAAACCACTGGGGGAAAAGGAACTTTAAGTAATTGATAATCATTTGTAAAAATTTAAAATTTGAACATGAATCACACAGTGTACACCAGAATGAACTCCAAATTGATCAGAGGTCTAATGCAAAAAATTAAATAAAACTATGAACCCAGTAGCATTGATCATATTTTTGAAATACCAACCCAGTGTCAATGATTGTGGTTTTGAAATACTACTTTTAAAATAATACAGATACTTTGGAGAAATGTTGGATAACAGTGTGGCCAGAAACAAATGATATAAGTCTGGAATATCTTGTCATATCAGAAAGCAAGGAAGTTGCCAAAGAATATTGGTTCCTCTGAAACTTGAAAAGAAAAAGCCCCTTCCCACCAAAAAAAAAAAGGGAGGGACAAAAGAACCCCCCCCCCCAACAACCAAAATACCCACAGAAATCCCTACCAGTGGCAAATATGCATGAACAAGTGATTCAGGGAAAATAATGAAAATAGCCTTTAAACATATGAAAACATGTTAAAATTCACTCATAATAAGAGATACATTAATGAAGACTGTGCTAAAATAACATTTCTCACCTGTCAGGTTGACAAAGATCTTATAAGCTTGATGGCACACTCAGTAGATGAGGTAGTAGTGAGAAGAGACCTTTCATTATGTTTCTGGTAGGAAAGTAAAATAAAGTGGTATAATCTCTTTAGATGAAAAGTTGCCAATATTTTACAAAATTACAGATGCATTTTCCCTTTTGTGTGAGAAAGGAGGGTGAAATGCATATATTTGTTGTATGTTTATTTTTGTGAAAAAAACTGGAAAAATTACCTCAAAATTAATAATATTTATGGGGAGCTGGAGGAATGAGATGAAGCGATGGCATTGAGAAATCTCTAATACTTTTTTATGCAGTTTTGATTTTTGAACCATTGTATATTTCAGTATTTTAGGAAGAAAAACCATACCACAAAATTTTAAAAGAAGTTGAAGTGTATATCTAGTTAGATATACAAAAGAGAACAAAGAACGATTTCTGATGTCTTTTGGATACGGCACTTCCTTTGTTGGTACTTCCTTTGTTGGATTTGTCCTGTGGTTGAGAATGTCCAATAAAATGTTAAAACTAGCTCAATGGTTTTGTTGTTAATAGTGATATTGGTATAATAATGTTGATGCTATTTAATTAACATGGTATATTATTAAAGCAAATAAGTAAACATGTAAATGTAATTGTAAACTATGATTTTCAGGATTAGGTAAAAGAGATACAAACTGTAACAAAGCAGTTGTGAAGACCCACATAGAGAAAAGTTTTACATTTTGGAATATCACTACAAACTCATTATGTTTTAAGAATGTATTCCTTAGTTCTACCCACTAAAAAGACTTGGAGGTAGTGGCTCCCTCTTAACGATGCATACAGTTAGTGGTAACATCTTGGTGTCTAAATGCGTTGCTTTTGTAAAAGGAGTCAAGGGTCATTGGGCAGAATGCTGATTCCAGATTGGGGACTGGGAAAATACAGGATGAGCCTAGCACATATGTTTTACCAGAAAGGAAACAGTCTAATAAAAGTATGTGAAAAGAACAGAGGAGCCAGTCTGGAGGGCATCTTTTGGCCAAAATTGGGATACTTTCAGGATGAAACAGAATAAGGGTTCTAGTGGTTTTAAAACATTAAATAAAAAGTCATCATTTCTTAATTTTTAAAAATATTGATTTTGCATCATCAGATGAAAACTATAAAAATTGATAATCAAAGGGAAGGAATTAATCAGCTAGTCTTCTTATAAGGAGCTGTATTTCATTTGCTGGTGAGGAAGGAATGCTCTTCTTTACCAACGAATACTGGCTACTAAAACTATTATATATGATAGAATTAGAAAATCACCATTTTGCCATCTATGGTAGCATAATTCTTAAAATGTTTTTTGAAGATTCACATTTTCTGCTTATTCAGTCAAACACTAATCTAGGTACTATTGTGAAGGGACTTCGGAGATGTAATTAAGATTATTGTTCAGCTGACTTTAATATAGAGAGATTATTCTGGATTATCTGGGAGGACGCAATACAATTACATGAATTATTTAAAACTGACAAGAAAGGCAGAAGAGTCAGTGACAGATTTGACAGAAGAGGAGTTTGTAAGAGATGCAGCAGAAGAGAAGCCAGAGAGATCCAAACATGGGGAGGATTCAACATGCCATTGCTGGCCCAGGATTTAGTAGGGCCTATATTCAAGGACCATACAGAAGCCTTTGGGGACTGAGGGTGTCCCTATATTAATGGCCTTTGAGGAAATGGGCATCTCAGGCCTGCAACTTCAGTGAGCTAGCTTTTGCCAATCATCTGAAGGAGATTGGAAGTGGACTTCTTCCAGTGTTTCCTGATAAGAACCCATAGGCTGACACCTTGTTTTTGGCCTTGTGAAACCTGGAGTAGAGAAACCAATGTAGACTTGTGATGTACAGATTGTGAGATAGTAAATTGTGTTATTTAAAGCTGTTAAGTTTGTGGTAATTTTGTTTCATGAATAATAGAAAACTAATGTACAACCCTTCTGTGAAATAATTGATTCCGATAACGATTGTCAGTGGATGCTAATTTCATTAGGTGAAAGGATATGAGGGACTATTTTCACAGTATATTTGCATAGTTCTGAAGTATCACCTCAGAGATTTCTTGCAGTTGTAAAGGGAATATATACCTTAAAATAGAGATCTAACTATGAGCACTTAAGTGAACAATTAGTATTACTAGTAATAGAACAACTTGCCACTTATGTTTCTTCTCATGTGTTGCAATTTGAAATACAAAGCAGTAACTGAATATTCTGATTATATATGTTGAATCTGACTCTAATCAGATCTTAAAATATTTTTTAAAATTTAATTTATTTGAGAGCAAGCGAGAGGTTGAGCAAGGGGGAGGAGCAGAAGGAGAGGAAGAAGCAGGACTCCCGCTTACCAGGGAGCCCAACAAGGGGCTCAATTCCAAGGCCCTGGGATCATGACCTGAGCCACAGGCAGATCCTTAACCATCTGAGCCACCCAGGTGCCCCCAAAGCATGTTGTTTTTAAATGCTTCTTAAGAAAGAGAAGAAACAAATCTATGCAAATAAAAAGTATATATGGCAAAATGTTGTTAACAGTTGTTCAGTCAAAGGGGTAAATGTAAAGATGTTTATTGTATTATTTTCCAAGTTTTCTATATGCTTGAAAAGTTTCACAGTTAAATATTTGGGGGAAAGTAGAAGATGATAGGAAACTTGAAGGAGCATCTTTTAGGTGAATGGGGCTTGTTCACTGCCAGGCTTTACTTAGTATTCTTGGATAGTACTGTTTTGTTTGGGACCCTTCAAAGATTGGAATTTTAAGTACTTTTCTCAGCAATAACAGGATCCATTCTACTTTCTTGAGTGGTCTTCAAATAGTTTGTTCCATTTTTTTAGAGATACCTTACTTAGTATATTTCCTGGGGCATAAATGCGTTTGGAGTCTCAGAGGGAATGAACTGAACATAGGTCCATGAAGATTTTGACAGGATTTTCTTATGCTCTTACATGTCTTACTGTATATGCCAAGAATGCAAGGCCCTGCCTGCTTTTTGCATAAGCCATTTCTCAGAGTTGCGTTTGTGTAAGTCATCTTGAGGGATAAGATAAGACAAAAAACAGAATTGCTTACAGCTTGCTCTAAAATGGTAGGCTCCCCAAGCTTCATATTCCTCACCTTTAAGTCAAACCATTGTGAGTGCAGCATCCATCTAGGCTCATCATGCTACTCTCCAGGAATTTGGGATCCAGGGAACCAATGCAAACATGCCTATGCCATGTCATGATTAATAAAGGCCTTTGTCTCTGACCCAGAAGTTCTGAGTCTGCTGTCAGCACCTATGTAACAGGCTAACAGATTAGTTTGTAGCCATGACAAAATCAAATCTCAGACTTTGTTGTTAAGTCTTCAGTAGATAGATCTTCAGTAATCCCCGTGTCTTCAGTCTGACTTCTTAACTGGGCCTGCATTTTCTTAGTCTGAAGGCCCTGGGGTTCTGCTAGGCCAATAACCTGGCTTTCTCAGTTTTAATGAATGGTATTACCATTTATGCAGTTATATAAGTCCGAGGGTTCCTAAGCCCTTTCATTTCTCTTATTTGTGACCAGGCCTTGTTCTTTTACCTTCTTAGCATGGCATCTTTCTCCGCATCCACTGCTGTTGGTTCCACTTAGGTATCTATCATCTCTTAACTAGATTGCTGCCACGCAGCTATGGAACTGAATTGTGGCCCCCTCTCAGAATTCATATGTTGAAGCTCTAAACCCTAAATGTGATTATATTTGGAGATAGGACTTTTAGGAGGAAATTAAGGTTAAATGAGATAATAAGGGCAGCGTCCTAATCTGATAGAATTGGTGGCTTTACATGAAAAAGGAGAGAGAGATCCTTCTTTCTCTTCTCTCTCTGCACATACGGAGGAAAGGCCATGTGAGGTAATAGCAAGAACGTGGCTGTCTGCAAGCCAGAAAGAGAACTCTTACTAGTGAACCTAATCAGTTAGTACCTTTATCTCCCCCAGAAATGTGAGAAATAAATTTCTGTTGTTTAAGCCACCTAGGCTATGGTAATTTCTTATGGTAGCCTAATCAAACCAAGGCACTGACCTCCAATGTGGTCATCCAAGCTGGTGGTCATCCAACCATCCAACCTGGTTTCCCTCCCCATTTTTTCCATCTCTTTGAACTTCTTGCCGCTGCTACTAGAGGTATCTTTTAAAAAATGCAACTGTGATCAAGCTTGCCACTTTTTAGTACCTTTATGTGTTTCCCTATAAAATAACAGTCAAACTGCTTCCCTTCTCAAATTAGAACTTTCATGAGTTGGCCCTATTATATTTTTCTGGTTTTATCACTTGTCTCCTCTCTTGCCCTAGTCCCCACTCACGCTATGCTTGAGCTGTATAAACCTACTTGCGGTTTTCTGATATGGCATGCTGTTTCATATCTCTGGGCTGCTGCTTCTGCAGGAACCATTTGGTGCCAGGGATGTTGCTTCACCGCCCCCCTCCCATCTGCTTGCAGAGTATTTATTCATCTTTCAGGCTTAGACCAACCTCTGAGAAAGCTTACCCTGCTCTATATAGGCTAGAATGGACATCTCTCTTCTTTGTGTCTCATATGTGCTTTTAAAACAATTCTATTATAACGGGTATTATATTTTATTTCCCTTAGTGTTTAATATATCTCTCTTTTTGTAGGTGTGTTGGGGCTAAACTAAGACTAAATGGAAACTATGTTGGTTAGGGCTCCCCAGAGAAACAGAACCAATAGATTGTGTATATAGAGAGAAATACATTTATTTTAGGAAATTGTCTCATGAGCTTCTGGGGTTTCGGCAAGTCCAAAAATCTGATAGGCTGGCTGGCAGGTTGGAGAACAAAGGAGGAGTTTGTTGCAGTTTGAGTCCAAAAACAGTCTATAGTCAGAATTCCCTCTTGCTTGGGGGAGGCCGGTTTTCTTTCTGTTAAGCCCTTCAGCCAAATGGATAAGGCCCATGAAGGCAGTTTGCTTCACTTCAGGTCCACCAATTGAAATGTACATGTCATTCAGCACCTTCACAGAAATAGCCAGAATAATGTTTGATCATGTGCCAACATGTATGTATTTTAACCCAAACTCTTTTACCTTTGGAAGGGACATCACATTTGTCTACAGTGCAGTGGAGACTAAAAAAACAGCCATTGAGGCAGAAGGAAAACCTTGAGACATGTGATGTTGTTAAAGCCATGTGAAGAATATATATCAAGGAGAAGTAATGATTTCTGTAGACTGAAGTCACACGGAGATCAGTGGAGGTGTTTCACGGAGTTCTTCTGACTCATCTTCTTGGCTAAGTGTAATTCTTGATATCTCCACTCTGAAGCCAAAACATTATCCCAAAGTCAAAACATTATTACCTTCTATTTCTTGGTGTCTTTAGGATAAAGTCAAACTACATGTGGAATACAAGGTCAGAGAAGAGCTATGTAGCCTCATTCTCCTCTGTCCTACTCTAAACTCAAGCCATTATGAACTTCAGGAGTTACTTTGAAGTTATTTTTCTCACAGCCTTAACATGGCCTCTCTTCTTTGCTTGAAACACTTCTTCCTTCCATAGTCTATTTAACTGATATTCATCTTTCAGGTCATAACTTAAGTCCCACTTCTTTAGTGAGACCTGCTCTGATCCAGGATTAGGTTAGATTCTCACAGATGCCAATATTTACTGTCATAACTCATAATACATTTTGTTTTTTCTTGAATTTAATGTCTTTCTTAGATACTTCTTTCTCTCTAAAATGTGAGCTAGATCATATCAGAAGCTCTGTTTATTTGCTTTACAGCATCATTCCTGGTATCCACCATAGAGCCTGGCACTGGACCAGTACTCAGTGTTTTCTGACCAAATATTGAATACAATGACAATATGATTTTTCTGTTGAGTATTGTTAGGGGATTTGAAGCAGTATTCCTGTTGTGACTTTACATGTGTTTATGTAATATGGGAACACATGGCATTCCATTAGTAATAAACTCATTCTTTAAAAGCCTATATTGGTATGAAAAATCTAACAGGAAAAAATATCAACAAAATTTTTTTTAAAAAATGTGAGTTTGAAAGGTAGGGTATAATGTATTCCTATGTTTGTATATATGGGAAAAGAGAAGACTCCAGAGAAGTTGGTCACACTTTATAGATATTTGCAAGGTAATTGACACTTTCATTGAAGGAAGGGAATTATTTTTGTCTCTGAAGATTGTGGGAAAACACCAGTTTCCTGAAGCTAAGGAAAGAAAAGTTGAAGCTGAAGATTAAAAAAAAAAAAGATTCTCTGCTTATATACTGAGACAACTGGTGGACAGTGGAACAGGCTTAGAAGCACTCAGAGCAGTGAACTCTGAAGGTACCACAGTCAAGAAATAATTAGCTGTAGCCTTAAGGAAGTATTGCTTTTTTTAGTGATATTCTGAAGAACTGATGATATTTCATTTACTTCATATTCAGAACTTATCCTGTGCTGCATGGCTTTTAATATTTCTTGTATAGATTTCAGATAGGATTAAGTAGAGCAAGAGAAAGGTAAATGACTTGCCTAAGAACATTTGGTACATTATTATTAGAACCCATATTCTTAGTTCTTAATCGTACTACTTTCCAGTATCATTGAAAACTTTAATCCAGTGTATTATTCAGGAGGAATTTCTTACTATTTTAGAACTGGTATTATGGTAATATATAGTTTTAATTTTAATAGTTAGGTTTTATCTTTTAAAATTTTTAGGCCAAACGATTCTTTATAATGCTATAAATCACTATTTTAAACATGACAAATTCTTTTAATGAAGTAAGTCGAGCATTTAAGAAGGTGATGTGAATGAGCGCTGGGTGTTATATGCAACTGATCAGTTATTGAACACTGCATCCAAACTAATCATGTACTATATGTTGGCTAGTTGAACTTGAGTTTTTTATAAAAAGAAAGAAAGAATGTCATCTTTTTTCTTTTCCAAAATAGTTTTTAGTTAATTTGTTCTTTAGTTTATTAAAGGATTATTTAGGGACTATAATGTTTACAATCCAAAGTAAGATACTGATTTGTAATAGTTCTCCATGAAAATCTAGCTGATTTGCCATTTTAGAGTTATATAGCTAATATGCTACATTTTATTATTTGGAATAACTCATTTATTTGTACAAATTCTTACACAGACCTGCTCCCTGTGGTGTGCATGTTAGGCTGTCTGTGAACCTCACTGATGCCTGAGACATTGTCTGCACAGTACCTTTGACTTGGTCTGTTTATCTTACTGTCACACAAACTTCACCTTTTGTCTTCAAAATCCCTGTCAGTACCTGTATTTAATATTTTCACATCATTACCTTTATTAGGGAAGGTGGTGGGATTTCCTGAACAATCTACTTTTTGGGTTATAGCTTCTTCTAGGTAATTGCCATTTTATATAAGACGTACTTTCTTTCGTTGACAGATTGTTCTCTGAAGTCTTTAATAAAAGCCTATAGTCCTTAGATATTAAATTAGCTGTTACATCTTGATAATTCAGGGGAAGCTTTATTAATGAACTTCTGACTGTTGTCTTACTGACTTATTGAATGGCTCTCCCCAAATGTTGTGGCTAGTGTAGGGTATTCTTTGTTGTCTGTGTGTGTCTTTCCCTCCAGCTGAGTTTATACCCAAACTTGGGTATTCAAATTATGCTTTTCATTAAAATTCTACAAACCTATGAAAACTGAAAGAAAAAAATAATTGTTATTTTTATCAAAACTGTTTGAATAATTAGGAAATACTGAATAAGAGCGGGTACTGAAAGAAACTGTGAATGTAATTACTATAAGAAATTGTGGGGTGTATGTATGTGTATGTGTAGAAAATTATAAAATCCAAAGACACTTTCACTCATTTCAAGTGTTTCTTAAATGTTTTAAATGTTCTCTATACTTTATTTTTTTTTTAAGATTTTATTTATTTATTTGAGAGAGATCACAAGTAGGCAGAGAGGCAGGCACGCAGAGAGGGGATGGGGAAGCAGGCTCCATGCTAAGGAGAGAGCCAGATGTGGGGCTCGATCCCAGGACCCTGAGATCATGACCTGAGCTGAAAGCAGAGGCTTAACCCACTGAGCCACCCAGGTGCCACTATATGTTCTCTATACTTTAAAGAAAATAAACTAGAAATCATAGATGTAGCATAAAGAATATGACATATGTAAGAATTCAGACAGTAGACCAATACTCAATGAAAAGGCCTTGGTTCTATGACAGAATATTGGTAAATGATTGTTTATATTCCTAAAAGTATGTAGGACTTCTACTCCCAGCCAAAATAGAGTAACAGGGAAAGAATCTTTCTCCTATCCTACATTTTTTTAAAACCAGAGAAAATGTATGAAACAATAGTTTTCAGACATTACACAACAGTCACTGCCTATGGAGAGGCTCCAGGCTACAGCATGGGGAGAAGAAACCCAAACAGAGCCTGGAGAGGTTACTGAGTTTGGAATGCAGTTTGGGGAGGCCAGCTTTGTTAGGATTTTCTCACATTGTGGGGCAGTATACTAGAAAGGAGAGAGCTGCACAGAATTGAAAAGAGAAGATGCTCTGGAGATCTTAGTGGATTTACTCTGAGTTTTTGGCTGAGTATTGATCAGTGTGTGCATGTGAATAATCTAGTAAAAGGCATGCTTCAGTAATCTTCTAAAGATGGGAGAAACTACTGGAAAGGAGCAGGCAAAACAATCTCTAAAACTTTCCTTGAGTCAGGAATAGTTTGTATACCTACCAGCATAAGTGAAACAATCTAACACATGGGACTTTTGGTATTCCCCAGCAAAGCATTGTGCTAGTATGGGAATCAGATTAACTGCAGGCTAAAAGCTATTCAGTAATTGCTCTAATAAAGCTTAAAAGCATCTTCACAAGAACTAAACATTATTGAGGTAACTTAACTACATCTCACTATCTGAGAACAAAGCCTCAGGATATTTTAAGGAGTACAGTAAAATTGGACAGTCAACATAAAATTCAGTGCCTGTCATCCAATCATAATTGCCAGGTATGCACAAAAAAGTAGGAAGGTACGACCTATAACCAGGAGAAATTTGAGTCAAAGAAATAAATACAAAATGATACGTAGGATAGAATTAGTAGATAAGAACATTAAAACAGCTATACAATTACAATAGACAGAAGGTCTGAATAAATATTTTTGAATAAAAGATAAACAGATGACCAGTGGGTGCATGAAAACATGTTCAACATTGTTAGTCATTAGGGAAATGCAAATGGAAACCATGAGATTTCACTTCACACCCACTAACATACTTATAATAAAAGAGAAAGATAATAACAAGTATTGGTGAGGATGTTGGTGAAATCAGATCCCTCATACATTGTAGGTGGGATTGTAAAATGGTGAGGCCACTTTAGAGAGTAGTCTGGCAGTTCCTCAATGTTAAAACATATGACCATAGAGATAGTATATGACCCAGAAATCCCTACCATAAGTGTATATCTAAGAGAAGTGAAAACCTATCTCCACATAAAACTTGTATGCAAATGTTCATAGCAATCTTACAGATAACAGCAAACAGTGGAAACAACCCAAACATCATCACCTGAAGAGTGGCTAAACAAAATGTGGTATCCATACAGTGAAATAATAGTTAGCAGTAAAAAGTAATGAAGTACTGATACATGCTAGAATATGAACGAAATTTGGGGACATTATGCAAATGAAAGAAGCCAGTCTCTCTCTCTCTTTTTCTCTCTCTCTCTCTCAAACACACACACACACACGCACGCACGCACACACACACACACACACACACACACACAAATGTATTGAATGACTCTAAAGTATGAAATGTCCAGAAGAGACAAATAGAAACATTAAGTAAATTAATTATTGACAGGCAGAGTAAAGAGTCCAGGCAGAATAGGGAGTGACTGATAATGGGCAGGTGTTTCTTTTGGGGGATGCTAGAAATTTTCTAAATTTAGGTAGTGTTGATGTTTTTCACAATTCCATGAATATATTAAGAACCACTAAATTGTACGGTACAAAAGGATGAATTTATGGTGTGAAATTGTAACTCAGAAAAGCTGATAACAAAAGGTAATTGACTTTTTAAACAAAAATAATTATAATGCATTGTAGAATTTAAAGCATATGTACAAATACAATGTGTAATAATAGCACAAAGCCTGGGGAGAGAGAAGTGAAGGTAGTGTTAAGTTTCTTCTATATATCTTCTTCTTTTTTTTTTTTTTTTTTATTATTGCTGTCAAGGGAATTTTTTTTCCCAATTATATAATCTTTTTTTTTCCCAATTTATTTATTTTCAGAAAAACAGTATTCATTATTTTTTCACCACACCCAGTGCTCCATGCAAGCTGTGACCTCTATAATACCCACCACCTGGTACCCCAACCTCCCACCCCCCCGCCACTTCAAACCCCTCAGATTGTTTTTCAGAGTCCATAGTCTCTCATGGTTCACCTCCCCTTCCAATTTACCCAAAAGCACATACCCTCCCCAATGTCCATAACCCTACCCCCCTTCTCCCAACCCCCCTCCCCCCAGCAACCCACAGTTTGTTTCGTGAGATTAAGAGTCACTTATGGTTTGTAGTTTCTTCTATATATCTTCTATGTATCTTCTATGAAGATAGACTCTAATACTTAAAAGTATGTACAGTAATTTTTGGACAAACCTCATAAAAAAGAGATTTAGCTAATAAACTAATAATGAAGAGAAAGTGATATAACTAAAAACTCAGTATAAAAGAAGGCTGGAAAGGAGGAAGGGAACAAGGAAGACCTGAGAGAAATAGCAGGAAGTCAGTATCACAATTCAACAGTATCACAGTTACTTCAAACATAAGTGGTGTAAAAAAATCCAAGTAAAGGGTAGAGATCGTATTGGATAAAAATAATGGCAGACTTAGTCATATGCTGTCTATAAACCTGCTTAAATATAAAGACACAAAGTATAAAAATAAAAACATGGCAAAAATATCCACCATGTTGAACTAATCAAATGGAAGCTGGAACAATTATATTCCTATCAGGCAAATGAGATTTCATGGCTAGACAGAGTCAAGTAGTCATGATAAATGGATTAATTCATCAAGAGGGCATAATAATCCTAAAAGTTTATGTACAGACCTTCAAAATGCACAGAGTAAAAACTGATAGAACTGAAAGAAATAGGTAAATCCAGTTACAGTTAGAAGTTTTAGTATCCTACTTAACTCAGAACAAGTAGATGAAAATCAATGAAGATATAGAAAATCTGAACAACACTATTACTTAACGTCATCAAATTGGTATTTTCAAAACATTCCATCTAACAACATAAGAATACACCTAAAACAAAATAAACCAGATTCTTGGCCATAATGCAATTCACAACAAACTTAAAAGGATTTGAGTCAGAAGAAGTGTGTTCCAGCGCCTGGGTGGCTCAGTGGGTTAAAACCTCTGCCTTGGGCTCAGGTCATGATCTCAGGTCCTGGGATTGTGCCCCACATCGGGCTCTCTGCTCAGCAGGGAGCCTGCTTCCTCCTCTCTCTCTGCCTGCCTCCCTGCCTGCTTGTGATCTCTCTCTCTGTCAAATAAATAAATAAAATCTTTAAAAAGAAAAAAAAAAAAAAGAAGTGTGTTCTCTGACCAAATATATGGTACATTCTCTCTCATAGAAAATTATATGGAAAAACCCAGTTTTATTGTTTGAAACTAAACAGTGCAATTCTAAATAACCCGTTAAAGAAGAAATTCTGAAGAGAGTTAGAAAATCTGTTTAATTTACTGAGAATGGAAATACCGCATATTAAAACTAGGGGGTTCAGTCAAAGCAGTGCTTACAGGAACATTTGTAGCATTGACTATTTATATTAGAAACAGAAAGGTTTAAGATTGCTGACTTAAGCTTCTACGTTAAGAAACTAAAGAAGAGTAAATTAAAACCAGAGTAAATAGAAGAAATAAAGAGCAGAAATGAATTAAATAAACATAGAAAGGCACTGAGAAAACAAATCAATAAGTCCAAAGTCTGGTTCTTTGATATTATCAGAAATTTAATAAACTTTAGTCAGAAGATACAAATCAAAAATTTTAGGTGTAAGAGAGGGACTGTCACTACATATTGCACAGACATTAAAAGAATAGTAAGGGAAATCCAACAATTTAGATAAAATGAATAAAGTCCTTGAGAAACACAAACTCTAGAATCTCACTAAAGAATAGATAACTTGAATAGGTTATTTTAATTCTCTATTAAAGAAAAAGTTACAAATCCTTCTCAAAACTTTAGACAGATTGCTCCAGTGGTAAATTACTGAATGTTTATGAAGGTCACACTGGAGAAATTATAGTTTTTTTTAATGTAGATTTTTAACTCCTGAAGATGCTTCTGGTTTCAGTATGAGAAAAAGTATATTTAAATTTTTTATATAAATATAAAAGCAAAAATAAGCTGTGAAATTTTTGCTTGCTTAAGTTTTAGTTGTCTTAAAATCTGTCCTTTTCAACATTTGGATGTTGTATTTTAGCCAGATCAAGAGAGTTAATTTGAAGAGTCATTTTATATTTATAGTTTTATCATTCATCGCGGTTATTGAATATGTGATGATTAGCTCTTTTAAAAAAAAATTTTAGAGGGTCAGATCATCGTGAGATATTTTTATTTGGTGAGATCTCGAGGTCTTGTTATCTAGACTTCTGTTCTTATGATGAGGAAATTTGAGTATAAAATCACAATAAGAAGTAATGACAGTGATAGTGTATTATTGGTATATTGATCCATTTATTGAAAGCAGGTGGAAATTGTTCTTTTTTTAGTGAATCTTTTTTTTAGACTATACTTGTAACTATTATGTTTTGTCTGTAAATGATTCTAAATAGTATCCTTTATTAGTAAGTCTTAAATAATTTGAGGATAGACAAACTTTTTGAATGTGAACAAATGCATTTGCCATTATTCTTTGAAAGAGTCATATTTTGTGGGATTAAGGATGCAAAAGACAAATTAATTTTGAGAGGCACTATACTTAATACATGATCCTGACATTTCTTTACAGAAATCAAGTTAGTTTATTCTCAACATGCAAGTTTTCACAACCCTGTTAAAACGAGTTTATTCTCTGAACTTGTACAGAAACCTACATATTGCTCAAATGTTATCAAAAGACCTTTTAAAAAGTGCCAAGAAATGAATTATATATTTAGGTTTATTCTTAATACTAGCAGCAGGAAGAGCACATTGTGAGCTAAATTGGTTAATTGAAGTTGGAATCAGTACTACCTTTATACATAGATCTTATACCAGAAGATAATTAAGATCTACATTAAGATAATCTTGAGGGCCAATATGCTCCAAATATTTTTGTGTGGAGAAAGTCACACAGATAGGCTATATAGAACATATAATCATATGAGTTGACTTAACACTACTTGAGAGTAAACTTTTAATTATTATTAGTCACAATGAATAATGTGACATTTTTTTCCAGTGACAGAAAATTTCAAAATCTCATTGTTGAACAAATTTAGAGTGTAGTGCACCACAGACTTTGCCTAGGCAATGGTTTGGCACTCAGTGAATCTTGTAACTCTTGCTACTGGAAGTGTGCCTAGTCTAAGCAGTATAGGAAACATCTGGTAACATACTAGAAATGTCCATTACCATTCCCAGGCCTGAAAACATTTTAGAAATTTTAACCTATATTCCCAGATATTTCTCATACACCTTTCCTACGACTTCTTCAACTCATGTCTCAGACTTCTAAAGTTAGAGAGCTTTACAGCAATTCACAACCTCAATGGTGAATAAAAGGTGGCAGAGAAATGCTTTTTCATTTGTAGATTCTGGCCACAGACTAATTTAGCTTATAGAAAACATATGGATTGGATCTTTGGTATGGTGTTCATGTAGGCTAATATATAATTTCATTGTATATTTCACTTAAAAATTAAGTACAGAGCTTTTTAAATAGTAATTCATTTGTCAACTTAATACTTCTATCTTAAGTTTTTCTGAATTCGATCCTGTGAAGACTTAAGAAAATATAAATGCTGGTGCTGGGGAGGAGCTGGACCGTTCCTGTACATCCTTGCTAAGTTTGCAAGTTTGGAAGCCTGCCCATCTGCTAATTTGAGCCAGTTTTCCTGGGAGAGTGGCCCTGGCCTGATTGCACTATTAGCTGCCTGCTCAAACAGCACTGGGCCCTTGGCTCAAGGATCCTCACATAATGCAACTCCATGTGTGCAGGTGTCATCTGGGCTTATTGCCCTGCCCCAGTGGGACTTGGGGGCAAGGAAGACTGACACAAATATGCTCGTGTTGCTTGCTGTGCCATGAGTAGCAAAGGCCTTTGTTTCAGACCCTTGTGTCAGAGCTATCAACACCCGTGAAACAGTAACATGCTAACATTTAGCTTCCAAGTAGAGTAAAATCTCAGACTCTTCACAGCTCTTGGGAGTTGGTTTTTGTTAAACGTAAGTCAGCCTAAGCTAGTAAGTCAGCCTAAGCTATTGTGTGAATTTCGTGCTGTATTCTGTTGTACACATGTTAACATTTTAATTGTAGCTATTGCTTTTTAAAAACATTATGCTTTTTAATTAACATATGCCCCTGTCACATCATTTAGAAAATACAATAGATTATTTTTGTCTTGGTGAATTGTATGGCTCTTTGCATTATATTGCAAATAAGAATAGTGGTACCAACCTAAAATCTATAGATCATTTTTGCTCTTTTCTCCTTGATCCTTTTTCTGGAAGGACAAATAGATTTGGAAATCATTTATCTCTTTCTAATGGGGTCTGCAGTTGTCTTATGGTTTGTTAGAGATGCATCCCGTGGCCAGGAAATACAACAGTAACTGTTTCTATAACTGGACCAGATTTGTGACATCAGATTGTGCAGAACTAAATTAGTGCTATACTTGCATTCTAAACCTTGATTTTAGTTGTAATTTTGAAATAGCTAATTCATTTTTCTGTAGAGAAAAAAATCAATAATGAAGTACTTTGTTACTCTTGTTGCTCAGACATTGCCTGGGTGGCTCAGTGGGTTAAGCCGCTGCCTTCGGCTTAGGTCATGATCTCAGGGTCCTGGGATCGAGTCCCGCATCGGGCTCTCTGCTCAGCAGGGAGCCTGCTTCCTCCTCTCTCTCTCTCTGCCTGCCTCTCTGCCTACTTGTGTTCTCTCTCTGTCATATAAATAAATAAAATCTTAAAAAAAAACAAAAAACAAGTTTTTATTATGTAAGCACTTTCATATTTCATTATTTCCCTGTAGGGAAATACATGCCTTTTAAAATGCATAACTCATCTTTTAGCTTATATTAGATTTATTTGAAGTAAATAATATGAGTTTTAAGACAGGAATTATTACCTCAAAAAAAAGTGTGACATACTAAATAATATAGTTGAAATCATAACTACATTTCACTGTTTTCATTAGCTTTTCAATTTGCAGTAATTTTAGATTCATAAGCAATTATAAGAAATAATACAGAGAAGTTGAATCTTACCCCATTTCCTCTATTGCTAATGTCTTGCAAGTGATAGTACTGTACTGAAGTCAGGATACTGAAATTGATATAGTCAAGATGTAGAATATCTCCATTACCAAAGGGATCTCTTATATTGTCTTCTAATAGCCTCACCCATCTCCTGCCCATCTCAGTCCCCTCCATTCTTTACCTCAGGTAATCATGAATCATTTTTCTAATGTTCTATTAGAATTAACAAATTAATTCTATTATCTAATCTAATTCTAATAGATTAATGTTTCTATTGTTATTTCCATGTTAAATAAGTGGGTTTAGAGTTAATATGTAGCCTTTTGAGAGTGTCTGTTTTCATTCAGCATAATTCTCTGGAGGTTCATCCAGGTTGTTGCATATATTAATATATATATAAAATATATATTTATTGTATTTATATATATATATATATACATACAATGACCTGGATGACTATTTATTGTATTTATATATACATATTAAATATACATATATTTAAATAAATAAATTTAAATAAATATATATTAAAATAATATACATATATTTAAAATATAAATATACGTATATTTAATATATATATTTATTTATGGATGAGCATTACTCCATGGTGTAGATACACCATAGCTGTTTAGCCATTCACCTGTTAATGGACATGGGTTTTTTACCCTGTGGTTTGAGACTATTTAGAATAAATAGTCTCTGATATAAAATCTGTATGTAGGTATTTGCATCAGGATAATTGCTTTTTTTTATCCAGCATAATGCCCAGGAGTGCAGTTGCTGGCTTGTATGGTAGTTATATGTTTAATTTTCTTAAAAACTGCCAAACTGTTTTCCATAGTGACTGTTATCATTTTTTATTCCCACCAGCAATGTATGTATGATCCATTTTCTGTGTATCCTCACCAAGCACTTGATACTGTCACCTATCTTTTATTTTACCCATTCACTTAGATGTGTGATGATATTTCATTGTGACTTTAATTAGCATTTCTCTAATTGCTAATTATTTTGAACATCTTTTCATATGCTTATTTAACATCTGTATATTCTTGTCTGTGAAATGTTTCATTGTTTTTTGGTCATTTTCTAATTGGATTGTTTGAGTTGTTTTACTTTTAAAAATTTGTGTTCTTTATATATTCTAGATACTAATCCTTTTTTCAGATGTTTGGTTTGCAAATACAATCAGAGCTCATTATTTATAGCATCTGTATTTGCAAATTCACCTACTTGATAAAATTAGTTTGTAACAACAAAATCAATACTGTGGTGCCTTTACAGTCATTTACAGACATGCACAGTCTGGCAAAAATTTTGAGACATCCTACACTCATTTTCAGCTGAGGTCAAACAAGGTGATGCTCTGACTTCTGTTTTAACTCTCCTATTGTAAACTAGGGTACATTTCACAGAGTATTTAGTACTATATATATATTTTTTTCTTTTTGCTTTTTTATGTCTTTTATTGGTGATTTTTCTCTTCAAAAAGACTTCCAAGGTAGCTTTGAAGTGCTGTCTAGTGTTCTTGAATGCATGGAAACTGTGAAATGCCTTACAGAGCAAATGCATATGTTAGACAAGCTTTGTTCAGGCATGACCTACAGTGCTATTGGCCTTTACTTCAATGCTAATAAATCAGTATATGTTAGATAAATGATTTTAAATAAAGCATATATAAAACTATGTTATGTATTGATCGGTTGATGAAAATGTTGTGACCAGCGTCTTGCAGGAACCTGTATTTCAATATTAACTAATTTAGTGTTCATGGAGAATTTATAGAACACATGTACCACAAGTAATTACAATCAGTTGTATATTCTCCCAGGGTATAGATTGTCTTTTCATCCTTTTAACAGGTCTTTCACAGAGGAAACGTTTTTAATTCTGAAGAAGTCTAGTTTCTCATTTATTTTTTCTTTCATGGATCATGCTTTTGGTGTTAAATCTGAGAACTTTGCGTAATCCTATATATTGCATATTTTTTCCATGTATTTTCCTAGAAGTTTTATAGTTTTACATATCATATTTAAATCTGTGATCCAGGGCGCCTGGGTGGCTCAGTGGGTTAAGCCTCTGCCTTCAACTCAGGTCATGATCTCAGGGTCCTGGGATTGAGTCCTGCATCCGGCTCTTTGCTCAGCAGAGAGCCTGCTTCCCCCCATGTCTCTGTCTGCCTTTCTGTCTACCTGTGATTTCTCTCTGTGTGTGTCAAATAAATAAGTAAAATCTTTAAAATAAATAAATAAATCTGTGATCCATTTTTAGTTAAATTTTGTGTGCGGTGTGAGGTTTAGGCCAAGGTTCTTTTTTATTTCCCCTATAGATATTCAATTACTCCAGTACCTTTTCTTTAAGAGACTATCTTTTCTTCATTGAATTGCTGTTAACATCTTTCTCAACATTCACTTGGGCATATATGTATGTGTATACTTAAGAGTTTTCTGCTGTGGGGCGCCTAGGTGGCTCAGTCGGGTAAGCATCAGCTCAGGTCATGATCCCAGTGTCCTGGGATTGAGTCTGACATCAGACTCCCTGCTCACTGAGGAGCCTGTTTCTCTCTCTCCCACTCCCCCTGCTTGTGCTCTCTATCTCTCTCTGTCAAATAAATAAATAAAATCCTTTAAAAAAAATAAGTTTTCTGTTGTGTTTCATGTATATATATATAGAGAGAGAGAGAGAGAAAGAGAGAGAGAGAGAGTGACAGATATATATATATATATATTTTTTTTTTTTTTTTGATTGCTGTAGCTAGGGTTAGACTGATTCCTCCTACTTTTTCTTTTTTCAAAATTGTTTTATCTATTCTGGTTCCTTTACTTTTTCATACATGTTTTAAAATAATCTTGTCTGTATCTTAAAAGAATTTGGTTGGATTTAACTTAATAACGTGTAAGCATTAACTTGCTTATTGATTTGTGGGGAACTGAGATCTTTTTATGTTGACTCTTACATGAACACAGTATGTTTCTGCATTTCTTTATGTGTTTTATTTCTTTCACCAACATTTTATAGTTTTCAGCTGTAAGTGCTGTACTCATTTTATTAATTGTATATGAAATATTTAATTTGTTTGAATAATTGTAAGTGGTATTATATTTTTAACTTATGCATTCTATTTTTATTGCTGTGTATAGAAATAAGATTGATTTCCATAAGTTTATCTTGTATCCTGGTTTCTTGATGCATTCATTTATTCCAGGATTTTATTTTTTTCGTGGTAGAATCTTTGGGATTTTCTATGTAGACAAAATTTCATCTGCAAATAGGAACAGTTTCATTTCTACATTTCTGATATCTTTTATTTCCTTTTCTTATCTTATTGCATGGCTAAAACTTCTACCACGGTGTTTAATAAGAGTGTTAAAAGTGCAAATCATTGTCTTCTTCCTAGTCTTAGGAAGAAAGCATTCAGACTTCCACCATTAAGGAAAATATTAAGTATAGAATTTTTTTGGTGGATGCTCTTTATGAAGTTGACTAATGTAATTAGATACATGACTGCATTTCAGTTTTAAAAAGGCATTATTTATTTTTGCTTTTAAACTTCATCTATTTTTTGGCTAACTTGTCATGTTACTAACAGCTGGAATTTGTATACAGTTATTAACACTGAATAATTTAATTGCTCTAACAACATTATTCAGACTCTTTGTATAGAATAAATTTTACCACTGTTGATACTGAAGGCACAATAGAGAATGTTGCTTTATGTGTCCAGGCTTTCCCCTCCATGTTTCTGCCTGATTCCTTAAAAGTCTTAATTTGATCTTTCTCCTATAACTGGGGATGCCTTATGTTCTCATCTATCCTTTATGAATATATATTTAGGATTATTGATATGCTGGACCAGATCCTGCCGCTTATTTCTTTGAAAGTATATTAATTTTCTGATTCCTTATTAATTGGAATTTCACAAATTATTTCATTCTCTATATAGGATTTCATGATTTTAAAGGAGTTGACATAGATTAAAGAAAAACAAGAATATTTTCTGGGTAGCACAAAGGGTTCTTACTGTAGAATGGTTTGAATATTTTAGATACAAAGGACTTTGTTATTTAATAAAGTTAAAATAAAATGCATTGAACAATATACGAATGCACTGCTCATTAGATTACTAGACAACTACTGTCCTTGAATAAATTCACTCAATTCAGGCATTAGATCTGCCCTTTCTAACCCTTCATAGCACTCCAGGGTTTTGCCACTATGTGTGAGAACCCAAGATAAGCCTCAAACTTGGATTCTCTCTGAAGGTATAATGAGCTACCACCCCAGCCATTTGGCACATCATCCATGTTATTTTAGAAAAAAAAAAAAAAGCCTTTTAGTGGAATGGGATTATTTTACTTTAGCAGTTTTCTATGTTATAAAGTTTAATTGCAAGTTTAAATGAACAGAAGTAAATTTGTGCCCATATGGCATTAAAGTATGTTAACTTTAGGGGAGAGAAATAATATGAATAATGCTTAGAGAGGTTTTTCTGTGCCAGAAACAAAAGCATAACATTCTTAAAATTGTATTTTCACTGAAATGTACCTGTCTAAGAAAAGAATAATATGTTTTATGCTGTTTTTTTTTCTTTTCTTGGATCATGGGCAGTTCTAAAAGTAGAATAAGATTTGTAGTCTAGTAATGGTTTTACAAGCAGCATAGTAACTGGGCAAATAATCTATTGCAAATTTCCTACATGTCTACTGATGTCATTAAACACAAGCATATTGTATTTCAGAATCATTTAGTCATCTTCACTGTTACTGACAGTTGGTGCATTAGTTCATGTTAAATGGAATATCTCTTTAAACTATTCTTGGCATTTCCTAGATTAGATGAATTATGAATTTGATTATTAAAATTAACCTTTTATGTTCATCTGGTATGTTGTTCTGAGCCAATGTCCTTTTATACTAAATTTTTGTCTTTCTGTACTCTGCGGGAAAAAAATCTTTATTCAGGTAGATATTTAATACAAAGTATATTTTGCAATATATATAGGGTTTTTTTTAAATACAAATATTTTACAAATATATCTTTCATGAACCAGAAGGATGGATATATTTTAAGTTTGTACATCTTTTTATTTTCTTCCTTTCCTCAAGATTAATTAGGATTTTAGAAATAATAGAAATGAAATTAGGCTAAATTCTATTACTGATAAAGATAAACTATTTTGACTTCCAAAATATATGCTAATTGATACCCCACCCCCATCTCAATACTCTCTAGGTTTTAAGAACATTTTGTTAAATTAAAGGAAAAGATTTTAAAAAATCATGCTTGGCTATTATGTCATAGGCAGATGGGACTTCTCATTACACTCTTTATTTTATTCTTCATGAATTTGTCAATGGTTTTTTTCCCCCAATTTTTAAAGAAAAGACTGCACAAATTGTTCCTTGAACCTCTTTTCCTTTGGGGATGCACTCATGCATCTCCACATATCCATATATGTGACTGTATGTGTGTGTACAGTTATAAATACTATTGAGAATCTCTTTCTGGGCATTTGTGAACTGTTTGATCAGAACAGAGGGATTCTGATTATTTTTCAGTATGATATAGAATTTACACAGAATTCTGGAACTTAATTTATTCAAACTGAGTGTTTGGGGTCAGTATAGCAATGTTCAAAACTGTATGGAATACTTTAACAAAAACTAGCGGAGTCATTGACTGTAAGTTGACTTAAAAATATCTTCCAGTACAGGGGCACCTTGATGGCTCAATCTGTTAAGCATCCAACTCTTGATTTTGCTCAGGTCATGATCTCAGAATTGTGAGATCGAGCCCCACGTTGATTCTCTTCCTCTCAGTCCTCTCAGCCCTGCTTATGCTCACTCTCTCTCTCTCTAAAAAAAAAAAAAAAAAAAAAAAAAATCCTGTGGAGAAAGTTGTGTCTGGGCTATTCTTACTGGTGAAATAATTTGAGGCAGAGGTTAATTGATTACATGAGATTATCAAATCTTGAATTAGAAAGTGATATATTTCAACTCCTTTTTTCTAGAATTAGAGCAGACGTAACTTGAAAAGGGGAAGACCAGTTTGTCAAAGTGTTTACTGATAATACGGTTTTGCAAACCTAAGGTTAAATGTAGGTTTTGATTGCTAAGAAGTATGTAGAATATACTATATGAAAAGATTTTATATTTTTTTAGGTTTGCTTTGCGTCCTGAAGTATCTCTTTGAATACAGAATAACTAGTTGAAGCTATACTGGAGTACTTAGAATACATATTTAATGTTCATCTGTACTGATTTCCCTTCTAGCTCCTAGAACAACTCTATGTTATGCTAATATTAAAATCAACTCAGGGACACAACTAGTCTGTCACGTAGAGTATTTTTTGCTAAAACCTAGTGTGGCTGAACTAGATAACTTCTGGAGCCTGACAACAGGTTATTCAAACAACTTATGTTTAGTGATGACTGATTCGGTAGAAATATTAAAGAAAAATGTAGTGTCAGTATTGAAAACCTAGAAGTAAAAACAGCTGGGGGTTCTTCCTGGCACAGGTGAAAGGTGAAAGGTTTAGTTAGGAATTTTGTAGTCTATAAAACAATGAAGAGGTATCCTATTTATTTCTTTCCTTTTAATATCAGTCTCAGAGTTGTTACTAGGAATTTTCTAAGAAACATTTGTGCATTACACACTTGAGTATTACTGTCCATAATACTCTGCAAAATTGTGAGCTACTTACACTGTAACAGAATTGGGAAGTTCTTATTTTATTAAAATAGCTCTTTAATTCATAATTTTTGAAGAAATACTTCCACTACCATTTTTTATGTCCGTGCATTTATAGGATTGAGCAAAATATTTGATAGTAGATGGTGTGAATATTTTACTTTGAGTCGACAGTGCAAAAGAACAACAAAAAATGTGTGGGGAATTCTGTTATGAGCTAGCAAGTCTGTGGGTTTAATTTGAATTCACTGAAGAGAGTGGACTTTGTAGATTCACAGTTAATGAGCCATTTCTCTTAAAGTATTCTGTCACTATGGGATTGCATACAGTTAGAACTGACAGTTGGAAACGTGCTGAGATAGGGAAACTAAAAAACAGCTGTCTCTCTGGGCAAATGGTACCAGCTGGTAAGGCTCTCCAAAGCAAAATATTTTATATAATAAAATAGCTTTCAGATATCACTAAAATTATATATTATATATTTAAGGTAATTTTTTTTTAGTTCATTTGCTTTTGGCAAGCCAAAATACAAGGTATTTTTTCAGTTTAAGAAGTTTTATATTTTATTGGTGACTAACTTTAGCATGTATTCATTAAATTAATATATAAGTATTTAAAGTTTACTTTTTGAAATTGTGCAGGGATCTTTGGAAAGGTGTTTTTGTTTCTTAATGGAATTTTAGAAGTAGAAACATTATTTTTTCCTGTTAGGTCTTTGGCAGAATGAAATCTACTTTTAAAATGTCTTGAACTGTATTCAAAATGAATGGTTATGTTCTCATACTCTGAGAAAAAATTTACCTCTGAACTTCAATTCAAATTGTGATCATACCTATTTTGATATTGTCATACATGACTGATAATAATTAACACTTGGGTTTGCAAAAATTATATTTTATCTAAGTAGGAATCTAGGGTGGTTTTTTTTTTGGCAGAATGGTCTTTGTTGAATTTCTAGAATATCTGTATTCTTATTGTGTAGTTTTCATCCATGGAGAAACTGTATAATTAATGTCTGTGCAAAAAGATATGGGGAGGGATGCCTAGGTGGTCAGTTGGTTGAGCATGTGCTTTCAGTTAAGTCATGATCTCAGGGTCCTGGGATTAAGTGCTGCATCCTGCATCCCACATTGGGCTCCTTGCTCAGTGGGGAGCGTGCTTCTCCCTCTCCCTGACGCTTCCCCTACTTGTGCTCTCTCTCTCTCTCTGACAAATAAATAAATAAATATCTCTAAAAAAATAAAAAGAAAGAGATAGGGAAATAACTGCTTTATATTACAGACTTCATTAAAAGTTCATCTTGTCATGCATAAGAAAAACCTTAGCTGAAAGTAATAAATCTAATTAAATATATTATATTTTTGGTAGTTATCCACTTTACTTCCTCTTTTGGCTGTTAGCTATGCCACTTTGTTTTCCTTTACTATTGATTGCTTTGGGGTTTACAATATGCATCCCTAACTTTCCACAGTTTATCTTCAAATAAAATTATATCACTTCACATATAATGTGAGAGCCTCATAACATTGTGGTTCCATTTCTTCCTATATGTGCGTTTCCATCTGGAGTCATTTTCTTTAGCATAAGGATTATTTTATAATATTTCTAGTACCAGTCTGCTGCCAGTTAATTTTCTTGATTTCTATTTGTCCAGAAAGGGCTTTATTTTGCCTTCGTTATTGAAGGATAGCTTCACTGTATGTAGATTTCCAGGTGATTGGGTATTTTTTTTTTTTCTTGTATTATTTTCAGTGTTTCCTTGTGCCTGGGTGGCTCAGTGGGTTAAAGCCTCTGCCTTTGGCTCAGGTCATGATCCCAGGGTCCTGGGATGAAGCCCCGCATCAGGCTCTTTGCTCAGCAGGGAGCCTGCTTACCCCTTTCTCTTTGCCTGCCTCTCTGCTTACTTGTGATCTCTGTCTGTCAAATAAATAAATAAAATCTTTAAAAAAAATAAAAATAAAAAAAAGTGTTCCTTATTTTCTTTTGGCTTATGTTGCTTCTTTTGAGAAGTGGTTTTTCTTATCTTTGATCCCTTCAATATAATATATTGTTTTCTCTGTATGCTTTTGAGGCTTTCTCTTTATCACAGGGTCTCAGCAGTTTGGTTATGAATGTGCCTTGGGGTTCTTTCTGGTTATATTCTTTGTTGAGCTTCTTGGATATGTGGGTTTATAGTTTTTATCAACTCTGAAAGATGATGTTCCATTATTTTTTCAAATATTTCTTCTTTCCTCTTTCTCACTTCCTGTACTTCAATTACATGTATGTTAAACTACTTGTCATTGTCTCAAAGGGTACTGAAGCGCTGTTCATTTTTTCCTTCTTTTCTCTCATTTTGGATAGCGTTTATTGCTGTATCTTCACATTCCCTCATCTACTCTTCCAGTATTTAATTTCCTGTTAAATTTACACATTGAATTCCTTATTTCTGATACTGTATTTTTCATTTCTCTGTAGCACCTTGTTTTTTTTCCTGTTTCTTAATTATATTTATGTTTTCCTTTACATCCTTGAATGTTTTTACAGTAACTTATTTAATGTACTTGCCTCCTAGTTTCATCATTTCTAGATCTATTTTCATTGACTGATTTTTCCCCCCATTAATGGATCACACATTCCCTTTTCTGTGAATGTCTGTAGTGATTTGTATTGCATGGTGGATATTATAAACATTATATCAGTGAGTGGATATTGTTGTCTCCCTTTAAAGAACATTATATTTATTTTGGCAGCCATTAAGTTTGTTGTGGAGCAGCTTGATCAGTTACAGATTTGTTTTTTAGCTTTGCTAAGGTGGATCTAGAGTAGTTCTTACTCTAGTGATATTTTAGCTCTCTTCTGAGGTTTTATGCTCCTTGGGTCACTACTGACCCCAGGTATTCAGGGAAGCCTTTTCACTGGGACTGGCTTTAACTCAGATGTCTTCAAGACCTTTAAAAGCTTTTGAAATTGTTAACCTTTAAACTTTCCAGTGGTTTTTTTCCCAGTAGTTTTCTTTGGTTTCTAGGTAGTTTCTACCTGTGCATATACAGCTTAGCCTAAGATGTAAAGAAGCTCCATGTTGATTTCTTGAGCTCCTTTTCTCCGTCAGTCCCTTATGTTGGATATTTTGCCTGCAAATTTCAGCTGCCTCATTTTCCCTAAACTTGAATCTCTTTCTCCAGAACTTGTTAAGGCCACTGGGTTCTGCTTGGGTTTTATCGTACCTGGGTCGCAGCCTAGAAATTGCCTTCAGGTGGAAAGCTGAAGTAATTATGGGACTCATCTCCCTTGTTTACTTTTCTCTTAGGGATCATAGGTTTGTACCATGTATTTCCCCACTGTTTGAAAACAATTTAATATTTTTCATACAGTTGTCTACTTGTTTATACCAAAAAGGCAAATCCAAATACCAGTAATTCCACTGGGGCTATAAGTTGAAATCTAACTTTTTTTTTTTTTTTTTGCTTTTAGTTGGAGAAACAGGAGAATGGGAGGAAACTGGTTTCTCCTGTGTCCCTCAGTGAGAGTAATTATGAAAGAGAGTATCTCTTGACTTAAGAGAGGCCATCTTTCTTAGAGATTTTATTTATTTGTTTGACAGACAGAGATCACAAGTAGGCAGAGAGGCAGACAGAGAGAGGAGGAAGCAGGCTTCCTGCTGAGCAGAGAGCCCAATGAGGGGCTCCATCCCAGGACGCTGAGATCATGAGCTGAGCCGAAGGCAGAAGCTTTAACCCACCTAGCTACCCAGGCACCCCAAGATAGGCCATCTTTCTTAGAACAGTGATTCCCAGTAGAATCTACATTATTATGTCCAACAGAATTGTCTTCTTTTCTAGACTTTCTTGTTAGATTGTTAAAGCCCTCTATGTGGGAAGGTAAATGGAGACTGGTGAAAATAGTATTGTTTTGATTCCTACTATCACTGCAGGGAATACTTATCTTGTTTTGAAAAAGAAATAAATAGGGATAGTGTTAATCCATAATGTAGTTGCTGATACTATCTCAGTTTTACAAATTACTTGAAGATTTCAGATGGCATAACAAAGGCTGCTCTGAGTTTATTAGTGTACTTGGTTTTTTTGTGTGTTTTTGTTTTGTTTTGCTAACTACAGTGTAGTCTTATTTTTTTGTAAGTGGTTTTCATTCAATAGAGTAAATATAGCAATTTTATTATTTGCATATGCAATATCCAATGTATAGTTTGCTTCTTTTTTTATATATATATATATAGTTTGCTTCTTTTTTTGGCTTTCTCATACCTGTTATTAAACTGTATTAATCTACATGTGAACTGTAATGTGTTTACTTGAGTATGCTGATAAAAATTGGCACAGAGTCATTCAAATATGCCTGTTTGCCTTTGCAGTTGGTTTTATAAATATCTACTTCAACAGAGTGACAAGGACAGAAGAAAAGTTCATGAAAAATTAGTGGGATTCTTTACCCCGATGACACAGTGATTGTATTGTCCTGAATACCTGAGTTCAGGAACCATGGAATCTTTATTCTTCTTGTTTTTGAAACATAGACAACTGATATTAAGAGAAGCAGGGAAAATTGGGGCACCTGGGTGGCTCAGTCATTGGGTGTCTGCCTTTGGCTTGGGTCGTGGTGCCGGGGTCCTGGGATTGGGCCCCGCATCTGGCTCCTTGCTCGGCGGGAAACCTGCTGCTCCCTCTCCGCTCTCCCTCTGCTTGTGTTCCCTCTCTTGCTGTGTCTCTGTCAAATAAATTAAAACCTTAAAAAAAAAATAAGGCAGGGAAAATTGGGCTCTAACGTTTCATCTCAAATCATCTGAATATGCCTAATAGTAAAACTAAAATCATATAAATTTGTATAGCCATAAAAGTAATCTAGAGCTCTGCTTTTAATAGTGTACATCTCAGAAAAGATATGGCTTAGGACAATTTTTCCTTTTGAGCCCACGGTATTGCTTATTGTGGGAAGTTCTGCAGGCTCCGAGTGATAATGCTTAGGCCAGGGATTCTTTTTTTTTTTAAAGATTTTATTTATTTATTTCACAGGCAGAGATCACAAGTAGGCAGAGAGGCAGACAGAGAGAGAAGAAGAAGCAGGCTTCCTGCTGAGCAGAGAGCCCAACACGGGGCTCAATCCCAGGACCCTGGGACCATGACCTGAGCCGAAGGCAGAGGCTTTAACCCACTAAGCCACCCAGGCGCCCCTTAGGCCAGGGATTCTTAAACCAAAAGGGATAGGAATGACTGGGTAGGATATGTGAACCTCATGGGATAAAAATCACATGTTTCTTGGGACACCTGGGTGACTCGGTTGAGTGTCTGCCTTTGGCTCAGGTCATGAACCCAGGGTGCTGGGATCAAGTCCTGCCTTGGGCTCCTTGCTCAGTGGGAATCCTGCTTCTCCCTCTGCCTATAGCATCCCCTGCTTGTGCACTCTCTCTCACACACACACAAATAAATAAATAAAATCTTAAAAAAAAAAAAAAGATTACATCTTTCTTTTACTAACCTCTAAACTAAATGTCATTTCATTATGAATGTGGACAAAACGTAGTATTAGCAGTCTTTTGACTGTATTGACTTTGTAACATAGGAGATGCAGTGTATCATGTAAGTTCAGAAAATAGATTCTAGACTTCAGAAAAGGCAAATTGCCTATATTTAAATCCGACTCTATTACTTATTTAGCTATGTGACCATGGACAGGTTACATAATCATTTAAATGCTGTGGTTTCCTCCTTTACTGTATAGAGTTGTTGTGAAGATTAAAGAGTGAAGATTTGTTGAAGGAACTTACATTAGTGTGAATGTTATGCATATGTTTGCTATTATTATTACTTTTTATTAAAAAATATTTCCTTTACATAGGTTAGGCCCTAGACGTTCAGCCTGAGACAGATTTATATGGTTGAAAGATAAAAGTCTGAAGGCAAAGACAGATTTTGGAAAAGATGTATCATTAATGATCTAAGTGTTAGAAAGGAGGAATGCAAGATTCTTAGCTGTGTGTTGTGGGTAGATTGGGGGCCAGGCAAGGAAGATGTTAAACTGAATAAGCAATAAATGGAAAGAGGAATCCAAGCAAAGCAACAGTGTTTGCAAAGGTTGTGAGCTGGAAAAGATCCTGATATATTTGAAAACTTAAAGTCATTGTGACTACACAAGACAAAAAATGAAGAAATAGAATGCTATAAATGAAACTTGAGAGGTAGGCCAGGGCCAGGTCTAATAGGACATTGCACAATTTAAGTACTGGGGTCTTACCCTAATAATACTGGGAATTTATCATATTTACATTTTTAAATGAGTAATAGGTCTGCTAACAGGAGGTAGGATCTGAAGGAAGTATTAAATACAGCAGAAGGAAGCTACAGAAACAATCCAAGGGGGAGATATTTACCTTTTGATAACTACAGTGGACAGTAGACATGAGGAAATGTGGAGAAATTCCACCATCCATTTGAGGGATTTGATGATTGATTGTAGGTTGAAGATGAAGAAGAATGGCTCAAGACATTTTTGTAGCTTGAGAAGTTAGGTGCATGATGGTGTCATTTGTGGTATTGATGAACATACTGGAGGAATGTGCCAGGGGAAAATAGGTATCTAAAACATGTATAGTTGGATTTACTTTGAATGTAGTCAGTTTGAGGTGCCCGTGAAATCTCTAGGAGATATCAGTAGTTAGGTGAATACATTTACAAATCTATTGCTCTGGTAAGCTGTTTAAGAATCTGGTTATTGGAGAAAAGATGGCATAAAATAAGGAGAACTCTTCTTTTGAAGAGGTAAAAGGAAAGTGTGAGAGCATCTGAGCTGAAGCTGATCTAAATGAAGGACAGCTAGGAATACAGACTAGAACTCCAGGGAATGCTAATGGAAGATTGGAGGAATGAATTTTATTTCAAAGATATGCTGAAAAAGCAGTTACTTCAAAAGACTAAAGATTAGAATGTACCCACTGATGGTGATGTATAAAAGCTTTTAAGAGGGAAAATAGGGATGAGATGGAGACAATTTTAGTGAAATTTAAGAAGTAGCTCTCACTTAAGAGGACATGCACCTGGGGTAAATCTGCTTTAGTTCTAATTAAACAGCTCATTGCCATTTCATAGTCTCTTTAATGTAAAGATGCAAGAGAACCTTTTTAGATTTAACCAAACTGACATTATTGAATAATATTAAACTTTAATTATTTAGAAATTATATGTTTTTTTCCTTCTTCCATCTCTCCCTCTTGTCCAACCCTCCGTCCCCCGACCCTTTCCTAGGAGGGAGCTATGATGGAATGTAGAGTTTGGATAAATGGGGCTTTAAGAGGGGGAAAGTGTTGTTTTTTAAATAGTTAGGTGACATACTGGGTAGATCTTTATTTTAAATGATTCTCAGTCCCAGTGTAATAGTTGACCCTTGAATAACACAGGTTTGAATTATGCAGGTCCACCACAGATTTTTTTTTTAGTAAATACAGTATAGTACTGTAAATGTATTTTCTCTTCCTTTTGATTTTCTTAATATGTTCTTTTTTCTCACATACCTTATTGTAAGTATATATGTATATATATTCTTATGTACAAAATATATATAACATGCAACGTATTGTTATTTAACTGACTACATTATTTATTAGTAAGGCTTTCAGTCAAAAGTAGGATGTAATTAGTTAAGTTTTGAGGGAATAGAAGTTATATGCAGAGTTTCAAGTGTGCTGTATTACTTATAGTTCTTGATAAACTGAAAAACCATATGTTTGCAAGCACTACCCATTGTTTTTCATTCACTCATTTTTCATATATTGCTTATCTACAGTGTGGTTGATGCTAAAATAAAGTAGGATATAATTCTTGCTTTTAAGATGCTCACTTCAGTGGATAAATGAGAATGTGAGATAATCAAGATGGAACACTAAATACCATAATAAAGGTAGAGTTCATTGGCAGAATAAGTCAAAATGTAAAGTAGGAGGTAGCATTTGAATTGAGTTTTGGAGAATTAAAGATTAATGGAGGAAGTTAAGAGAATTTGAGAATTTTAGGTGGGAGATAAACACTGGCTCAAACTTAGCAAACTCTAAGACTTACTCCATTGAGTCCTTGATTTTGACAAGCAATAAAGGATGAAAATTATACCCATAGAATATAGTTGTGGTCCTGTCATAACATTTCAAGAAATTATAATGTTTTGATGAAAGCAAATTGTTGTTACCCTATTAGTCGTCTGCCACATTTCAATTGAAATACTTGTGAAAATAGATGCAGTGTCAGTAGCACCTGAAGTAGGAATATGAACAGTTTAGGAAACTTTAAAATAACGTTTTGTTTGGATATAATTTCACACTTACAGGAAAGTTGCATAATTTTAAGGAATCATGTATATTATATGATTTTTTTCTGAACCATTTGAGAGTAAGTTGGAAACATCATACCCTTTACACCAGTACATTTGTGTATATTTTTTAAGAACAACTACATTCTCTTGAACATAACTATAGTACAGTTATCAAAATCAGGAAATGTTATATTGATTTAATATAATACAATCTATAAACCACATTTAATTTTGTTAATTGTCACATAATATACTTAATAGCTAATACTGTTCAAGTCCAAGGTCATATCCAGGTTCATACACTGCATTTAATTGTTGTTGTCCTTTTTTTCTCTTTTAATCTGGAATCATTCTTTAGCCTTTCTTTATATTTCTAGACTATGACATTTTTTGAGGAGTTTGTAGAATGACCTTCAGTTTGATTTTGTCATATGTATTCTCATGATTACATTCAGGTTATGTATTTTTTTTTCAATTTATTTATTTTCAGGAAAACAGTATTCATTATTTTTTCACCACACCCAGTACTCCATGCAATCCATGCCTTCTATAATACCCACCACCTGGTACCCCAACCTCCCACCCCCCCACCACTTCAAACCCCTCAGATTGTTTTTCAGAGTCCATAGTCTCTTGTGGTTCACCTCCCCATCCAATTTACCCCAACTCCCTTCTCCTCTCTAACACCCCTTGTTCTCCATGCTATTTGTTATGCTCCACAAATAAGTGAAACCATATGATAACTGACTCTCTCTGCTTGACTTATTTCACTCAGCATAATCTCTTCCAGTCCTGTCCATGTTGCTACAAAAGTTGGGTATTCATCCTTTCTGATGGAGGCATAATACTCCATAGTGTATATGGACCACATCTTCCTTATCCATTCGTCCATTGAAGGGCATCTTGGTTCTTTCCATAGTTTGGTGACCGTGGCCATTGCTGCTATGAACATTGGGGTACAGATGGCCCTTCTTTTCACAACATCTGTATCTTTGGGGTAGATACCCAGGAGTGCAATTGCAGGGTCATAGGGAAGCTCTATTTTTAATTTCTTGAGGAATCTCCACACTGTTCTCCAAAGAGGCTGCACCAACTTGCATTCCCACCAACAGTGTAAGAGGGTTCCCCTTTCTCCACATCCTCTCCAACACATGTTGTTTCCTGTTTTGTTAATTTTGGCCATTCTAACTGGTGTAAGGTGATATCTCAATGTGGTTTTAATTTGAATCCCCCTGAGGGCTAATGATGATGAACATTTTTTCATGTGTCTGATAGCCATTTGTATGCCTTGATTGGAAAAGTGTCTGTTCATATGTTCTGCCCATTTTTTGATATGTTTGCCTGTTTTGTGTGTGTTGAGTTTGAGGAGTTCATTATAGATCCTGGATATCAAACTTTTATCTGTACTGTCATTTGCAAATATCTTCTCCCATTCCGTGGGTTGCCTCTTTGTTTTTTTGACTGTTTCCTTTGCTGTGCAGAAGCTTTTGATTTTGATGAAGTCCCAGAAGTTTATTTTCGCTTTTGTTTCCTTTGCCTTTGGAGACGTATCTTGAAAGAAGTTGCTGTGGCTGATATCGAAGAGATTACTGCCTATGTTCTCCTCTAGGATTCTGATGGATTCCTGTCTCACGCTGAGGTCTTTTCTCCATTTTGAGTTTATCTTTGTGTACGGTGTAAGAGAATGGTCGAGTTTCATTCTTCTACCTATAGCTGTCCAGTTTTCACAGCACCATTTATTGAAGAGGCTGTCTTTTTTCCACTGTATATTTTTTCCTGTTTTGTCGAAGATTAATTGACCATAGAGTTGAGGGTCCATATCTGGGCTCTCTACTCTGTTCCACTGGTCTATGCGTCTGTTTTTATGCCAGTATCATGCTGTCTTGGTGATCACAGCTTTGTAATAAAGCTTGAAATCAGGTAACATGATGCCGCCAGCTTTATTTTTGTTTTTCAACATTTCCTTAGCGATTCGGGGTCTCTTCTGATTCCATACAAATTTTAGGATTATTTGCTCCAGCTCTTTGAAGAATGCCGGTGGAATTTTGATCGGAATGGCATTAAAAGTATAGATTGCTCTAGGCAGTATAGACATTTTAACAATGTTTATTCTTCCGATCCAAGAGCATGGAATGGTCTTCCATCTATTTGGTCTTCTTCAATTTCTTTCATGAGTGTTCTGTAGTTCCTCGAGTACAGATCCTTTACCTCTTTGGTTAGGTTTATTCCCAGGTATCTTACGGTTCTTGGTGCTATAGTAAATGGAATCGATTCTCTAATTTCCCTTTTTGTATTTTCTTTGTTAGTGTATAAGAAAACCACTGATTTCTGCACATTGACTTTGTATCCTGCCACGTTGCTGAATTGCTGTATGAGTTCTAGTAGTTTGGGGGCGGAGTCTTTTGGGTTTTCCATATAAAGAATCATGTCATCTGCGAAGAGAGAGAGTTTGACTTCTTCATTACCAATTTGGATACCTTTTATTTCTCTCTGTTGTCTGATTGCTGTTGCTAGGACTTCTAATACTATGTTGAACAAGAGGGGTGAAAGTGGGCATCCTTGTCTTGTTCCTGATCTCAATGGGAAGGCTGAAAGCTTTTTCCCATTGAGGATGATATTTGCTGTGGGTCTTTCATAGATAGATTTGATGAGGCTCAGGAATGTTCCCTCTATCCCTATACTTTGAAGCGTTTTAATCAGGAACGGATGCTGGAGTTTGTCAAATGCTTTTTCTGCATCAATTGAGAGGACCATGTGGTTCTTCTCTCTTCTCATATTAATTTGTTGTATCACATTGACTGATTTGCGAATGTTGGACCATCCTTGTAGCCCAGGGATGAATCCCACCCGATCATGGTGGATAATCTTTTTAATGTGCTGTTGGATCCTGTTGGCTAGGATCTTGTTGAGAATCTTAGCATCCATATTCATCAGTGATATTGGTCTAAAATTCTCCTTTTTGGTGCGTTCTTTGCCTGGTTTGGGGATCAGGGTAATGCTGGCTTCATAGAAAGAGTCTGGAAGTTTTCCTTCTGCTTCAATTTTTTGAAACAGCTTCAGGGGAATAGGTGTTATTTCTTCTTGGAAGGTTTGGTAGAATTCCCCAGGGAATCCGTCAGGTCCTGGGCTCTTGTTTTTTGGGAGGTTTTTGATCACTGCTTCAATCTCGTTATTAGATATCGGTCTATTCGGGTTGTCGATTTCTTCCTGGTTCAATGTTGGTAGTTTATATTTTTCCAGGAATGCATCCATTTCATCTAGGTTGCTAAGCTTATTGGCATATAACTGTTGATAATAACTTCTGATTATTGTTTCCACTTCCTTGGTGTTAGTTGTGATCTCTCCCTTTTCATTCATAATTTTATGAATTTGGGCTTTCTCTCTTTTCTTTTGGATTAGTGTGGCCAATGGTTTATCGATCTTATTAATTCTTTCAAAAAACCAGCTTCCAGTTTCATTGATACGTTCTACTGTATCTCTGGTTTCTACCTCATTGATCTCAGCTCTAATCTTGATGATTTCCCTTCTTATGTGTGGAGTTGGTTTGATTTGTTGTTGATTCTCCAGTTCTTTAAGGTGTAGAGACAGCTGTTGTGTTCTAGATTTTTCAATTTTTTTGAGGGAGGCTTGGATGGCTATGTATTTTCACCTTAGGACCGCCTTTGCCGTATCCCATAGGTTTTGGACTGAAGTGTCTTCATTCTCATTGGTTTCCATGAATTGTTTCAGTTCTTCTTTGATCTCTTGGTTGATCCAAGCATTCTTAAGCAAGGTGGTCTTTAGCTTCCAGGTGTTTGAGTTCCTTCTGAACTTTTCCTTGTGATTGAGCTCCATTTTCAAAGCATTGTGATCTGAGAATATGCAGGGAATAATCTCAGTCTTTTGGTATTGGTTGAGTCCTGATTTGTGACCCAGTATGTGGTCTATTCTGGAGAAGGTTCCATGTGCACCCGAGAAGAATGAGTATTCTGTTGTTTTAGAGTGGAATGTTCTGTATATATCTATGAGGTCCATCTGATACAATGTGTCATTCAAGCTCTTGTTTCTTTATTGATTTTCTGCTTCGATGATCTGTCTAATTCTGAAAGAGGCGTGTTAAGATCTCCTACGATTAGTGTATTCATATCAATATGACTCTTTATCTTGATTAACAGTTTTCTTAAGTAATTGGCTGCTCCCATATTGGGAGCATAGATATTTACAATTGTTAGATCATCTTGGTGGATAGTCCCTTTAAGGATTATGTAGTGTTTTTCTGTATCTCTGACTACAGTCTTTAGTTTGAAGTCTAATTTATCTGATATGAGAATCGCCACCCCAGCCTTCTTTTGAGGCCCATTGGCATGAAAGATGCTTCTCCATCCCTTCGCTTTCAGTCTGCATGTATCTTTAGGTTCAAAATGGGTCTCTTGTAGACAACATATGGATGGGTCCTGTCGTTTTATCCAATCTGCAACCCTGTGCCGTTTTATGGGTGCATTTAGGCCATTCACATTGAGAGTGATTATTGATAGATACGTTTTTATTGCCATCGAGTTACCTTTGAAGTCTTTCTGTAGACTGTCTCTATATTTCTGTTCAATGCTATTCTTGGGATTTTTCCTCTTTTATAGAACCCCCCTTAATATTTCCTGCAGTGTCGGCTTGGTGGTTGCATAGTCTTTTAAGCCTTGCTGGTCTTGAAAACTCTTTATCTCTCCATCCATTTTGAATGTCAGTCTTGCTGGATAAAGTATTCTTGGCTGCATGTTCTTCTCATTTAGTGCCCTGAATATATCTTGCCAGCCTCTTCTGGCTTGCCAGGTCTCTGTGGACAGGTCTGACGTTATTCTGATGGGCTTCCCTCTGTAAGTAAGGAGCCTCTTTGCCCTGGCGGCTTTCAAGAGATTATACCTGCAATTATAATTCCTCAATTTGACTATCAGGTGTCGTGATGTTTTTTTGGAATGTATAATCTTGGGTGGAGACCGTTCAGCCTCTAGTACATGAACTCTCCTTCCATTCGCGAGATTGGGAAAATTTTCATGAAGGACTTGTTCCACTATATCTTCTAGACTTCTTTCTTTCTCCTCCCTTTCAGGGATTCCAATAATTCTGATGTTGGAACGCTTCATGGCATCATTTATTTCCCTGATTCCGTTTTCGTGGTTTCTGAGCTGTTTGTTCAAGGCTTCCTCCTGATCCTTTCTCTCTATCTGTTTGTCTTCCAGATCACTAATTCTATCTTCTGTCTCAGTTACCCTAGCTTTGAGAGAGTTTAGATTGTATTGGAACTCATTGAGAGCACTGTGGACCTCCTCCCTGGTAGCTTTAAGCTCCGCCCTAACATTGTGAACATCCTGTCTGGTCGCTTTCAGTTCGGCCCTAATCAATTCTGTTCGGTCATCCATGGCTTTCTCCAACCTAGCTATTGCCTGGATAATTGTTAGCCTGAATTCTCTTTCCGACATATTGTCTATGTTGATAGCCGTTAGCTATGTTGCAGAAGGTCCATCCTCTGTATTTTTCTTCTGTTGGGCATTCCTCCTCCTAGTCATTTTGGTGGGAGATGACTGAACAGATGTAGCTGGGTGTATCAACTCTGGTGCAGTCAAGGTGCACCCTGGAACACTTCTGAGCAATCAGGATTCCCCACCCAAACAAGAAACAAAAGAAAAGAAAAAGAAAAAGAAAAAAAAAGAGAGAGAGAGAGACAGGAAAGAAAGGGAAGATGAAAAAGAAGGTTCAGCCCAGATGGGCCCCAAGGTAAGATTTATGAAGTAGACAAACAAAAAGAGATAAAAAGACTGATACAAGTATATGACAAGAGAATAAAATATATATATATATGCAAATAAAGAAAGAACCTCGTCAAAAAGAACCACAAGTGTAAAATTTATATGCTATCAGGACAAACACAAAAAACACAGAAACACTGGTGGAAGAAGATGGGAGAGTTCTTATAAATTCTCGGTGTGTGCGAGGAAGGTTGTTTTGATCCTTCCTGGATGTATCTTGATATCTTTGTTAAAGAACTCAACTTTCCTAAGATAAAGGGGATTAAAAATTGGTTTACCTATAGGGTAGTATTGATTGGGGAAAGGGGATTACTTTGAAGTTTAACTCTATATGAATATTAGAGGATAAAAATAAAAAGGAATAAACTAGACTAAACTAAACTAAAATTTTAAAAAAGGAATTCAAAAAATAAAAATGCAAAAGAAAAACATAGGTGTATGTATCAAAAAGTTCAGGTTAGAAAGGTATTATGAGTTTGATGTACTGTACAACTCGCTGTGATGGTAAATAGGTTAAAAAAATTACCTATGTGTAAAAAATATATATATATGAACCGGAATAGTGGGAACGAGTGAACAATACAAGTTTTCCTATGAAGTAGTGGTTGTTCTCTTGTAGTCCTTTTTTTTTTTTTTTCTTGATTTGTTTTCTGGGGGAGGGGCCTGCCACATGGGTTGTCAGTCAATGATGTTTCCTGAGTTAAGTCCTCCCGCCCCCCTCAAGGGGGTGGGCTCTGAGGAATCTGGGTTTTTTTCAGTCTTTTGTTCTCTGGCGGTATTTATGCTTGTTCACTTTTTTTTTCTCTCATCTTGACTATCTTTGATGGTTCCTGTAGTATTAGAGGAAAGAAGCCTCAGTCTGGGTGCAGGACCTGAATAAGTTCCCCCTTGGCCGCCGGCAGAGCAGGTTCCAAGTTGCAGACCCTGGGGGCCCAGGATCTTTTGCTCATACCCAAAGCCAAGGCAGTGGCAGCTGTCTGGGAGCTCCCGACCACCAGAGAGGTTCCAAGCAGCAATCGCACACTGAGATTTTGCTGCTGGCCTGGGCTGGGAGTGCCCGGCTTGCGAGCACCTCTTTTCAGAGGCGGCTATGGGTCAGGTGCGCGTCTGGGGCACTGAGAACGGGGCGCTGGTCCGTAAGCCCCAGGCTGGGTTTTTGTGCACCTCTGTCGGGGGAAGAGTTTTGGGCACGCGGTTTAGGCTTTGAGACAATGGCACGGGTCAAAGAGCACGGGCTGGGCCCTTTGTAACTCAGGGGAGCATGAGGGACGTGCGCGCATATTTCAAGCTTTGTGGTAGGGCTAGTGTGCGTTCTGCCGACCGGCGTGGCTCCCATCCCCTCACAGGAGCCAGAACCAACGCATTCTCGGGCGGGCTGGCGGCTTAGGGACCAGGGGCTGGTTACTCCGCCGCACTCTCTCTGCCTCCCCGCCGGGGACGCTGTCTGGGACCGGGGACTTAAGCCCCTGGCCCTAGCTGCCCCAATTCCCACAATTTACCCCCACGATCCTTTGCTCTTTTAGAGTGCTTTCAACCAGTCTCCAAGTTACTGCTGGTCCCCAGACGCAGGGCACCCTTGCTCGTATTGGGGTATTACTTTCCAACCGGTCGCCTCTGGTGTCTCCCTCCCCCTTTTGTTTATCTTCCGATATCAGTCCCCCTTCCCATTCCGCTTTACCTGCCCACTGGCGTCTTCTGCCCCTGTAGAGATCCAGACGTGTATAATTCTGATCTCAGGCTGATTTCATGGGTGATCAGAGTTCTTTGGTAGGTAATCAGCTCACTTTGGGGTACCGGCTGAAAAGGCGCCTCCTCCTACTCCCCCGCCATCTTGTCCCACCCAGGTTATGTATTTTTGACAGAAATACCCTAGAAATGACTTTTTGTCCTCAATGCATGATATCAAGAGTACATGATTTTGAATGAATAAATATAGTCAATAATACTGTAGTAACTTTATGTATGGTGACAGATGTTCAGTAGACATAATGGTACACATTTCATAATATATATAAATGTTGAGTCACTATGTCGTACAGCTGACACTAATATTTTATGTCAACTACATTTAAATGTTAAAAAGTACATTTTTTGTTCAAATATTGGTGATGTCTGTCGCATCATACCATATATTATTTTTATTTTCCTCTTTGTAATTAATAGGTACTTTTTTGGCAGGTACTTGAGCCTGTTCTTTTCAGAAACTCACCCTATTAATTTTAGCAGCCGTTGATTTTTTTTTAATTCCATTATGTCTTCTATATATGTTAGTTGGTATTCTACATAAGAAAGAGCTTTCTCTTTTTTTAAAATTTCATTCATTCAGTTGTTTATATCATTTTAGACTCATAGATTCTTATTTTATTCAGTGAAGTCGTATGATATATTGCCATCCTCATTTTAATGCCTAAATTATCCCAAATTTCACCAGAAGAATTTTTCTCAAGCAGTTTTTTGTGTTATTTTAACATTTCTTCACTGCTGTTTCAGTATTTTCTTAATTCTTGGTACAAAAAATCTCCCCTTTTTTTCACATTTCTAGTTGCTGCGCTCCAAGCCCTGAATTCACCTTTTCTCTTAACAATCCATGGTTCCTCGTAGTGGAGAATGGCACATAAAACCCAAGCCTCTGAATCAACCCTCTCTCCAATGAGCTCCAGTTACCATTATTGAAAAAGTGTTTACATATGCGTACAAATATAAATACACTGTATACACACCAAGGTCTGTGCATTAGTGACTTTGTCATTGCTTCTAGGCCCTCAACAACCTGTTCATATCTGTACATATACATTCATATATATTCTTAGTTTATTCTCTGTAGATAGGTAAATATGGAAATTAATAAAATATAGGGGTGTGTGTGTGTGTACGCATAAGTGCTTATACACTCACATAAATACCTATATCCATCTTATCTATATAGATGGATATATATATTTTTAAATAAGTATTGAAATATATGAGCTATATACACACAGAGACACACAACAAGTGTAAGAATATATACTGATAATGAACAAGAAATCAAAGCTCAGGTGAGGCCCTGAGGCAGAATAATGAGATCTTACAGAAGGGAGAACTGTAGGTAATTTCTTTATACGAAGCTCTTATTGCATTCCTCAAATCACAACCTAAAAAACTGAAGGAGATGACTTTTCTTTGAGATGGCCAAGACTCTCCTACCCACTTCCTTGGACAGTAACATGAAATTGATGCTGAATTATTCTTCTAGCACTGAAAAGTGACTCAGTGTTTTGTATCTATGTCTGACGGTGTAGAGATAGTAATTAAGAAGGAGTGAAGGCTGGAAGGTCTATAGGGATGTCATACTCTGGGAACTATAAAATTTCACTCAGATTTTCTGACAGTGGAAGTAATACAGATGCTCAGATTATCCAGTAGTAAAGTTCAGTCTCATAGTAACATGAGCATGCTTTGGAATCAGCCATGCTGGATTTTAGCTGCAGTATTTTTGTAGATATACAGCAGATAAAATATTACAAAAAGCCCAAATTAAACAGTATATTATTCATTATTAGTCACTCTTATTCACTTTAAAATCTAAGAACACCATGTGTATTGTATTAAATATTTTATTCTGAAATGTATGAGACTGAGACATCCTCAGAAAGAATTGGGAGGATAAATGAATAATCAGCTGAGTTACAGGGTTCAGAGTCCAGAGTGCTAACCATTACACCATGGAACCCCGCCCTTGAGTTACAGGGTTCTCTTTTAGGCTTGCTTCTGCTATTTCAATAATGAATATTTGGAAAAAGTTAAAAATCAACAAAATTTTGTTGAGCACCTTCTTCCACTTGCTTTTGTTTGAACTACAATTAAGTGCAAGCTATACTCTTTATTCTCAAGGAATGTAATCAAGTAAAGGAAATAAGACTAAATGAGACATTATTCTGAGTTGGTAAAAGATTCAGGAAATACATTGAGTCCTCAAGAAAATTAATAAAACAAAATCTACACCTAGACATGGTAGTGAATCTGCAGTCCATAAAAGACATAGGAAATGCTGTAAAAGAAACCAAAGAACAAAGCCTGATTACCTACAAGCTCAATTAGATCTAACTGATAGCAAAAGTATTAGCTACAACCATGGAAACTAAAAAACACCCAGAGAAAATAACTATTAATCTGGAATTGTATGCCCAAATAAAGCTGTCCTTATTCAGCCCTGAAAGTAAAAGTTATACTATGTGCATGTTCCTAACATTCCCTTTCAGGGATAACATGTTCTAAGTCAAGTCGTTGCTCATACCTGAAATCTCCTACCAATAGTACTTTGAAGAAAAAAAAGAGTAAGACTGGTTTCTTTTCCTTCTTTTTTCTTTTTTTTTTTTTGAGATTTTATTTATTTATTTGACATAGAGAGAGAGATCACAAGTAGTCAGAGAGGCAGGCAGAGGGGGTGGGAAGCAGGCTCTCCGCTGAGCATAGAGCCCAATGTGGGGCTCCATCCCAGGACCCTGAGATCATGACCTGAGCTGAAGGCAGAAGCTTTAACCCACTGAGCCACCCAGGCGCCCCATAAGACTGGTTTCTTAAAAGCCGTGGAGTTTCTACATTTTAAGAAAACTTTTACTGGGGCGCCTGGATGGCTCAGTGGGTTAAAGCCTCTGCCTTCGGCTCAGGTCATGATCTCAGGGTCTTGAGATCGAGCCCCACATCGGGCTCTTTGCTCAGCAGGGAGCCTGCTTCCCCCCTCTCTCTGCCTGCTGCTCTGCCTACTTGTGATCTGTCCCTCTCTCTGTCAAATAAATAAACAAAATCTTTAAAAAAAAAATTTACTGTTTTTATTCTTTTTTAGTTTAGCGAACACATGTCTTCTCCATTGTGGTCTCTTCTGTACCTTTAATTGTGATTTTTGTTTTGTCAGTCTTCAGGTTGATTTTTGGGGTACTTAGGATGATTTTATAGTTATTTAATTGTGTTCATGGGACTATACAAACCTAATGTTCTTCTAGTCCGCCACCGTCTTCGTCAAAACACCCCTGTCATGGAGTTTTTTAAATGCTATTTTTTGTTAATAAGTGAAGTGGAACTGAGTAACACAAAATAGATATAATTTAGTATAGATTGTGTTAAAAGCAAAAATCTGTCTCCAAAATATTATCAAACCTCCAATATGGCAAAACCTGATAATATCAAACTTTGTTTACACTTGTGATACATTTATGAGTCAGACTTTTTTTCTTTTTAAGATTTTACTTATTCATTTGAGAGTGAGAGACATAGAGTATAACCAGGGGGAGAGGCACAGGGAGAGGGAGAAGCAAGAGAGCAAGAAGCTGAGAGCCCAACATGGGGCTTGATCCCAGGACTTACAGATCATGACCTGAGCCAAAGGCAGACTCTTAACCATCTGAACCAGCCAGGTGCCCCTATAAGTCAGATTTCTGTACTGACTCCTCTTGGTTTATTTGTGAAATGAGAGTTTCCTAATAAGCAGATGAGTAATATGAAAAGGAGATGCTTAGGTAGAACTAAGCTATTTTCAACTGTTCTGTGAATATCTGTTTAATAAAAATAACTTGTACATAATCATTTTGAGCAGAGAACTGAGAATAAACTATTGCTTCACTATACCAATTACAAATGATTTTTTTTTTAAGATTTTATTTAGTTATTTGTCAGAGAGAGAGGGAGAGAGAGCAAGCACAGGCAGACAGAGAGGCAGGCAGAGGCAGAGGGAGAAGCAGGCTCCCTGCCGAGCAAGGAGCCCGATGTGGGACTCGATCCCAGGACGCTGGGATCATGACCTGAGCCGAAGGCAGCTGCTCAACCAACTGAGCCACCCAGGCGTCCCTCATTCTGTCAGTTAGAACTAGGTTGCTACCAGGTTGATTATCCTAAGGTTCTTTAAAAGGTGTTCCTTTTTAAAATGTTTTAAAGTTCATCTTTTACTAATTCAGGTAGGTAGGTTATTTAGTCTAATTCCTGAGATTTTTTTCTTTCATTGGAAGAGGCATAGAATTTCATGGTTATAGTTAAATCTAAGAATTTTTCTTTCAGTTCAGTTTATTTACCTTTATACCCCAAATCAGGATATTCTTAGCATTTAGGTGTTCTCTTTAGGGGTAGATATAACTAACAATTTATGAATTTTGTTGTTTTTTGGGCGCCTGGGTGGCTCAGTGGGTTAAGCCCCTGCCTTCGGCTCAGGTCATGATCTCAGGGTCCTGGGATCGAGCCCCACATCAGGCTCTCTGCTCAGCGGGGAGCCTGCTTCCTCCTCTCTCTCTCTGCCTGCGCCTCTGCCTACTTGTGATCTCTCTCTGTCAGATAAATGAATTTTGTTGTTTTTTGTTTTGGGCTAAAGTTCTTACTCTCCTAATAGGCCCAATAGAGAAGTTTGTATCTTACCTTGTAAATGAAGTTGTGAAATAAAAACTGTTACTTCTCTTGGTATATCAGGCCAATTTTAGTTTCTTGCTAATGAGAGGATTTCCTTCAGAGTAAGAAAGAATGAAAGCCTTATAATCTAGTAGTAAAGTGAACTTTTTATTTAATTAAAATATTTATATTAATTCTCTTTTATCTATCTTGTCATAGCTCTTGTCATATATATCTTGTCATCTCAATTCTTGAATCCAGTTCCAAAAGGGTCTGAAGTACTCTCTGGGAGGCTTCTTAGTATCACCCTCTCCCCACCAGTCACCTTAAATTTTAATCTGCTAGAATAATTTCAGTGCTTTTGTAGGCGTAAAGAGTATCAGTGTTTGCTTCTTATTTAATTAAGGAACAGAAATAATGCTGAAATGTATGAGATATATGATAAGCATGCAACAATTGCTCAATAAATGTCTAAAATAAATTTACTGCAGAGTGAACATACCCCTTCTGTTGGAAGTACTCCACTGAGAACGGATTTTTTTATCAGTTTTCATTTTCCTTCTTTCTGTAGTCTATTTCTTTGATCATCTTTCCTGACTTTGTTAAAATTTTCTTTAATTCCGAGACTGAGAAACTCTGAGCTAGAAAAAAAAGCTCAGCTAGACCCTAATTCCTTAGAGGATATTATTCTATTAGTAGCCAAGGGCTCTATTTCTTTGAATATATAATCTCAAAATTACTTTTCTATCTCTTCCATTGTGGTTTCATTAAAAAAAAATCCAAGAAAATTATCAGTAGTAATTATTTTCTTTCCAGTGTTTCTTTCAAATTACAGTATACTGTTTCCCAGGTAATGCAATTACTTTATAACAGAGTATTCTCAGTTTCTTCCTCCCATAATCTATAACCTGGCTGTCATTCATTTTACTTTTGTTTATTTATTTGACAGAGAGAGGGACAGATCACAAGTAGGCAGAGCAGCAGGCAGAGAGAGGGGGGAAGCAGGCTCCCTGCTGAGCAAAGAGCCCGATGTGGGGCTCGATCTCAAGACCCTGAGATCATGACCTGAGCCGAAGGCAGAGGCTTTAACCCACTGAGCCATCCAGGCGCCCCAGTAAAAGTTTTCTTAAAATGTAGAAACTCCATGGCTTTTAAGAAACCAGTCTTACGGGGCGCCTGGGTGGCTCAGCGGGTTAAAATAAAATAATACAGTTTACCTTTATTTGTTCTTTATTTTGTACTATTCCTTTCTTTATATACATCCAAATTTTTGACCTATATAAGTTCTTTCTCTTTGAATAATTTCTTTAACAGTTTTTGCAAGGCAGATCTGCAGAAAAAATTTCTCAACCTTTTTTTTGTCTGAGACTGTCTTATTTCTCTTCCACATTTGAAGGGTGATTCTACTGGATACAGAATTTTAGACCAGTGGGTTTTTTCTTTCAACACTGAATATTTCGGCCCACTGTCTTCTTGCTTGCATTGTTCTTTTTTTTGTTTAAAAAATTTTTTTTTATTTAAACTCAACTGGTTAACATATAGTGTATTACTTGTTTCAGGGGTACTGGTCTGTGATTCATCAGTCCCATATAATACCCAGGGCTCATGACAACACATACCCTCCCCAATGTCATCACCCAGTTACTCCATCCTTCCACCCCTCCACCCCTCCAGCAACCCTCAGTTTATTTCCTATGATTAAGAGTCTGTTATATTTTGTCTCCCTGTCTGGTTTTGTCTTGTTTCATGTTTGCATCGTTTCTAAGAGAAATGTGACATAATTCTTGTTTTCCTCTGTAACGAAATTCCCACACTACCCTCCCCCACACTTCTTCAAATACCCCCTGTCCCTCCTCTGGCTTTTTTCCAGATTTTCTCTTTGTATTTGGTTTTATGCAATTTTAATATCATAGACGTAGGTATTGTTTTTGGTATTTATCCTGTTTGGAGTTCTCTGTACTACTTAGATTTGTGATTTTGTGTCTGTCATTACCTTTGGGAAATTCTCAGCCATTATTACTTGACAGAATTCCTCTGTTCCTTTCTCTTTCATCTTCTTCTGGTATTCACATTTTATACACATTAAATCTGTTAAAATTGTCCCACAATTCTCAGATATTCTATTCCATTTTTTCATTCTTTTCTTCTCTTTACATTTATATTTTAGAAGTGTCTATTGACATGTCTTAAAACTATGATTATTTTTTCCCCCCTTGGCCATGTCCATTCTACTGATGGGTGCATCAAAGGCATTCTTCATTTTTAAAAAAATTTTATTTATTTATTTGAAAGAATGAGAGAGAACACATGTGAGGGGGGAGGGGCAGAGGGAGAAAGAGAAGCAGACTCCTTGCTGAGTTGGGAGTCCTGTGTAGGGCTTGATCCCAGGACCCTGAGATCATGACCTGAGCCAAAGGCAGACACTTAACCAACTGAGCCACCCAGGTACCCGCATTCCTCATTTTTGTTATGTGTTGTTGATTTAGTATTTTCTTTCTTAGAGTTTCCGTCTCTCTGCCTGCATACTTACTTATTCTTGTATATTGTTGATTTTTCCCAATAAATTCTTAAATGTGTTAATCATAGTTATTTTAAATTCCAAGTCTGATAATTCTGAATTTCTGCCAAACTGAGTCTGTTTCTGATGCTTGATTTATCTTATCAGACCATTTTGTTTTGCCTTTTGGTATGGTTGGTAATTTATTGTTCAAAGCTAGACATAATGTATTGGGAGAAAGGAACTTCAGTAGATGAGTGGTTAGTTTCAGGTCTTATGTTTATCTGGCAAGGAATTAGACTGTGTTTACTATTTGCTATAGCTCTGCCGTCCAAGGCTAAAATCTCCTCTGTTTAGTTTTGTCTCCCTTACTGTCTTTGAGTTTTTCTAGAAACCTTAAATAGGGTGTGAGTCCTACAGTTCTTATGCGCTTCCCTGTTATTTTATAGGAACACTAATGATGTGGTGGTAATATGGGGAGGTGTGGGAGGAAATGTTCTATACTCCTATCATTAGGTCTTATTCCTTTAGTGAGCCCCAACTGGGCATTTCCCTTTCCTCATGTCAGTTAAGCTCTGGTAAAATAGTTTCTTTTATGGGCAGGCCTTATTAAGTAGTACAGAGGGTCGAGAATATTTCAAAATGGTTACTTTTCCCCTCCCACTCCTGGAAGCAGGAAAGGATTTTTCTCTTTTTTTCACAGGGAGAACCTGGTGGGATTCATGGAAATAAAATTAGGAAACGTTTGGGAGATCTGTCTTTAAGGCTGTATGTACCTCCTATTAATTTTTAATTCTTAAGCTAGTCCACACTGGCCCTGAGCAGTTAATCACTTACGGTTTAAGGTGTTCTCTCCACAGTACTACCTTCTACCTACTACTTCTGCACCTGGGCTTTTGCTTCTTCTAAGCCCCAAGCCTCTGTATCTGCCTGTTTATTTTTCCAGTTTTCAGGACAGTAGTTTGCTCTTCGACCTCATTTCTCTGATAGACTAAGAGAGTTGTTGATTTTTAGTTCAGTTTTTTTTTTTTCTTTTTGTGAGGACGGTAGTGACTCCAAGTTCTTTGTATGTTGGACAAGAAACTAGAAGTTGATATTATTAGAATGAAGATTTTACTTTAAAGCATGCTTTGTCTCTTAAGCCTTGTATGAACTTGCCTAGAAACAATGTTTCTGGTGAATATTTGAACACAGATGACATTTAGACAGATTTTTTTTTATCCCCTTTTGAAATTATCGTTGATTTTTTTTAAATGCAGAGTATAATCCCATGTAAGCAAGACAGTGAATCCTTGATGCTTTCTTTTTAAAACTTGATTCAGCTATTAGAAAAGATTTTTTTAATCTCTTTTTAAAGATTTAAAAAAAAAGACACTTTTCTCCCTCAAAACATGTAGACAGGATGAATAGTGAGGAGAATTTGTGTAGCATGTGTAACTCCCTTCAATGTACTAGATACTCTTCTCTGTGGCTTCAAGGAAGAGTAGAGGTAGGATACCCAAATTATAATATTCCAAGGCTAGTCAGGTAACAGAAAGATGAATGATACGAAATTCATGTATTACATGATGCTATTTAGTCACATCCAGAAGAGTATAAAGATAGTTCACTTCATCCTATCTTGGTAGTGTTGAGATGAGGTATGAAAAGTTGCCTGAAACAGTTGACATGTAATGGGGGCTAAGAGAAAATTCAAGGTAGCAGAATTGCTGGAGACAGAGGGTTTAGTCTATGCTTGTTTTTCTTCTACAGTCAGGAATTAGAGAGCGAGGTAAATTGGGCAAGTTATGTAGTGTTTCTCCAACTCTACTGATGTATGGTTTTATTAGTTGGTATGATATTTTGTGAAGACATTTGCCCAATAATGTATTTTGAAACCAAACGTAAGCAGTTTTTGAATCTTTTTCTATTATAATGTACTATGAAAGTTGAGAATTAACTATAATAAATTAAGTTTGATTGGTTTTATTATTGCTTTAAATATGAGGATATTTTATGATTTCATAGGTAATAGGAAATTTTCAGAAGTGATAAGCCACTCGTTTTAGCTAATCTCATTTAGTTAGGTCATTTTTCTTCAACTGGCAGGCCATTATACAACTTCACACATATTTTTATTGGATCCTACATATTTTTAGTGTATTTTTTCAGGTTTAAACTACCACTACTTTCTGGTGAAGGTATAATGAACATAATTTTAACTACTACATTAAGATATAGAATACTATTTGATTAGTAACTATTAGATTATTGCCTCATTCTAGTGTAGTGTTGTAGCATTTGAAATTATCATTACTAGCCAAGATAAAGCTATTCTAGCATGCATCCAATACATGCTTTCTAAAATGAATGAATACATATACATAGAAGAAAGAATTTTGGGCTTCTTAAAGAAAGTTATTTCTATTTTATTTTTATTTTTTTTAATTTTTATTTTATTTTATTTTATTTTAAGATTTTATTTATTTATTTGACAGACAGAGATCACAAGCAGGCAGAGAGGCAGGCAGAGAGAGAGGAGGAAGCAGGCTTCCTGCTGAGTAGGGAGCTGGATGCGGGGCTCCATCCCAGGATCCTGAGATCACGACCTGAGCCGAAGGCAGCGGCTTAACCCACTGAGCCACCCAGGCGCCCCGAGAATCTATTTTAGATTACAGAATACAGCACCAAAGCAATTGACATCTTAATTTTCTTTAAAAAAAAATCATCTTCTGATTTTGTTTTATAAAATTTGACTTTTAATTATGTTGCTGCTAAAATTACTCTCAGATATTATGCATAGATGATTAAAGACAGTTTTGCAGAGAGCAACACTTCTTAAAATGACCATTAAAATCTATTAAATCATTGCTTTCCCTTGGTATCTCTTTCTTCACTTTCTTTGCCTTCCTTCACAGATATAATGCATTAGCTTTCCAGTTTTGCTATTACAAATTACTATAATTTCAGTGGCTAAAAGCCACACAAATATATTATCTCACAATTCTACAGGTCAGAAGCCCAGTATGATTGTCACCAGACTGAGATCGAGGTATGCATAGGCTATGTTCCTTTTTGGAGACTCTAGGAGAGAATCTATTTCTTATTTGAGTTGTTGGCAGAATTCAGTTCTTTGTAAATACAGGACTGAGGACTTGTTTTCTAACTGGTTGTTAAATGGTTAGCCCACCTTTTAAAGGCTCATTGTCTCCTTCCTCCAGCTGCAAAACCAGGGATGACCATTCAGGGCCATTTCACTTTGCATCCCTTTGTTTGTCTGTGATCTTCTAGTTTTAAAAAATTAAAAGATTAGATTTGGCCAGTTTGGGTAATCCAGGATAATCTCCCCATCTTTGGTCCTTAACCTTAATCATATTTGTATAATTTCTTTTACCATGTAACATAACATACGGATAGGTTTCAGGAGTCAGAATGTGGACGTATTTGGGGAACTATGTTTCTGCCTGCTAGAAATTGACTATAAATTGCTATAAATTGATGCCTAACTTTGTTGGATTAATTTTCCTTTTTTGTGTAGAATACCTCTGACTTTTTCCTCCTTGATTCAGTAAATACAAACGAGGTGTTGGGATTCAGTCCAGATAGTATTGTATCAAGTACAATTCCTATATGGAAATTGTAGGGGAAAACAGATTCTAGAAATACTGAAAAAAGAAAATATGGTTTCAGAGTACTGCTTTGAAGAAACAGGAGGTCCTTGTATATTTTTGCAAGTTTATTTTAACTGGCCCTAATTTTTAGTATTAAGATTCATAGTTATTAAAATAACAGCAAGAAGTAAGCCAGATTCTCCTAATTTAGTATTAAAACATTTCAGTTATAAAATAAATAAGCACTAGGGATATGATGTACAACATGATGACCACAGTTAATATTGCTGTAGGATACACAGTAAAGTTTGGAAAAGAATAAATCCTGAGAGTTCCCAACACAAAACGAAATTTCTTTCCTTTTTTTTCCTTTTTTCTTTTCTTTCTGTTTTATCTATGTAAGAAGATGGACGTTAGCTGAATCTGTTGTAATCTTCTAACGATATATGCAAATGAAACCATCATGCTATAATGCCTAAAAATTATACAGTGATGTATGTCGATTATTTCTCAGTTCAACTGGGTGGGGCACTCAAAGATAGAAAGATACTCATTCAGAGCAATAATAGCCATTTATGTGAATTTTGATAATGGATGACATTATATCATGTGTTTTTTTATTTCTACCTAGATTATTACGAAGTATGTATATGAGCTCTTGGAAAAGGACTGTAACTTGAAAAAAATCTCAATTCCAGTAAGTCCAGTTTTTAAAAATAATTAAACTTCCAAATGAAATAGTTTTGAATTCAGAAGAAACTTTTTATATGAGTTTAACTGTGGTAAGTTTAAACATTAAGGTCCTAGTATGTTGATGTTGATACTGGTAATATTAAATGCCTGGCAGTGTATCTCAGTTCAGTGTGCACAATAATTTTTTCAAACTAATACTCTTCAATGTAGAGGAAAAAAATACCAATAACCAGTTGTTTTTTTTTAATGATGATGCCTTTAAAAAGGACTACCCCCCGCCTTTTCTAATTTAATTGGTATAACTTATTTTTACTTATTTTTTGAAGTAAACCAGTGTACTTGATGTTGTGGTAGACATTCACTCTCTCCTTAATTATTTCCTGATTTTTATAATTATATATTTTATTTCCATGTTATTTCCTGTACACATTCCCAAATTCATTCCTCATGCTTCCTGTTTTATAACATTGCTCCGTCCCTTTCAGGTAGAACATTCTTTCCAAATATTGTACATTTTCCCATTTCAGAGTGAAGGTGTTTGAGATATGTTCTCAGTCTTAAATTCACACAAAATATTTTTAATGTAAAACATGATACAATCAAAAAAATGAAGAAACAGTAATGTTATATATGAAACAGTGGCGGTATTAAATTAGATGATCCTTGCTGTTCCTGATAACTGAGTGTATGATATATAAAAATCTGGAAGGCTTTTATGAAGGTAATGAATTTAAGGTACAAAACTTTGCATATAAGTACTTTGTCTACATATTTTGCATGAGATTTTTAAATTCCTTGGGTAATATTCTACTATGAATTAGAGGGTTTGAGGATTTTTTAATAATATTTATCCTCACAAATTAATTCCAAAGTTCAGTATTTAAAAGGAAAATCTATTTTATGTTTAATTTTATATAAATAGGCTCAAATGCTAGGTCACATTGTTAATCATCTGTTCATTTATTCAGCAAAAATTTGCTTAAAAGTCTTTTAGGTGCCAGGCACTGTTTCAAGTGCTGGTATGTACTAGTGAGTAAAATACTATTCTGTGCAATAGCTAGGCTAACCCTCCTTTATTTGGAAACTTTTCTTCCTTTTATTCAGTCTTTCTTGTTAATTTTCTTTCTTTCAAAGTTTCTGAAGAATAATATTTAAGGAGACTTAGCTTGATTTATTGTTACAACACAGTTAAGACTGAGCCATTTAACTCTTTAATACTTATAGTTACATGGAACTTTTAAACTCATTTCCAGAAGAAATCAGAAGATAATTGGCTGTATGGATTATGTTATATGATTAAGTTTCACTAATTTCTTTATAGAAAGCTTGAGGTTAGGGTTAGGAGGACTTTGTTTTATAGATCTGATTACTTTCCTCTGGTTTAAACTTTAGTCTGTAAAGCTAATAAGCATAGAGAAAACTTTGCATTATATGAGACCAATAGTAAGTGTCATGTCCATTTATGGTTAGTAAACATTTCCCGATTTTATAAACTGAAAAGAAACCAAAATTTGTTTTCTTTAAGGAAATTAATATCTCTCCATAAGTTATCATCATATATTTTAGATCACTGTGAAATTTTTTTTCTATAACTATTCATTTTCTCCTGAGTTCTCTTAAATCCCAAAGCTAGCAGTGAAGATGGTTTTTTATTTTGCCTTGTTTTGTATCACAGTTGTTCTTTTTATCATAGGAATACCTCAAAGTGGTTTGTTTTGTTTTGTTTTTTCCTGATGAAGAGCTAAGTTTTAGTTTTATGGTTGAACTATTAATAAGGAAAGAAAGACTTCTTTCTTCTTTCCTTTTCTTTCTTTTCCTTTTCCTTTCTTTCCTTTTTGCAAATAACAGCACCTGATGGAAACCTATGATTTGATGGTAAAGATCATTATCATGTATGTCTCGTGTTTACTCCCTACCTTACATATATTCTCATGTACAGATTATTCTCAACTCTGATATCTTACACTTGTGTAGAACTTCAGATTACATAAATTAACTTAATAACTTGATTATAAATTTTCATTCATTTTATTCAGCCATGTTTAAATGATCATCACAGTTAGTGGGGTTCATGGGTATTCTAAAGTGAATTGTTAACTGCTAAAAATTGTTCTCACTTATCAGTTGGTCTTTGAAGTTGATTGGTTAATAAAGTTAGATGGTGCACTAGGATGACTTTTATATGCATTCCTTAATGAAAGCTCAGTTTAATGAATTAGTGCTGTTTGAAGACAATGGCCTTGGAACAGCCATTTTCAAACTTAATTAAGCTAATGCCGAAATTATGTTTTATTCATGTAGATATTTTAGTATTTAAAGTTAGTACTAACTTTTTACAAAGTAAGTTATAGATAACAGCCTCAGAGTTCTGTGTTAAATTGAGATGAATATAAGCCAATGACCATCCTAAATACTGCCCTTATACCTTAATCATTAATAACTACATTTTTCATTTTCATTGTTTTTTTCCTTGAATATTCTGATGAGCTTATGTTTTTAAAGTCAGTTCTTCTATAAAACTTTTATTCATTTATTCATGGCTACCTTAATTTGAAGCCCTTAAATATTTTTGAACAGCATTTTAATATAAAAAACACATTTCATCTTCTGAAAATAAGCACTCTTCCAGTTTTAAAGTGATTACTGTGGAATTTAAGTGCCAACATTCCACTGCTTAAAAAATTGACTCAGTTCCCTGGTAACAGGGGACTTAGTCAAATAGAGAAAAGAAATAGTGAACAGCGCCTACTGCAAAGTCTACAGCTATAGGGTTTTTTTTTTTAATTAAGATAAACAGATGTCCATTTCCATAGCCATTCTAAGATACATTAAGGCCTCAATGATTTTAAGAGGTAGTTTTATTTGTGCACATTTAGACGTACTCTTTGGTAAGTGAATGACTGGAAACCTTTGTGGCCCCTTTTTCATTATACATTGACAGCTTTGTTTTTTAATTTTTCTTTTGTTGTTATCACTTTTGGTTGTTTTTTTTTTAGATTTTATTTATTTATTTGACAGAGAGATATTATAAGTAGACAGAGAGGCAGGCAGACAGAGAAAGTGAGGGAAGCAGGCTCCCTGCTGAGCAGAGAGCCCCATGAGGGGCTCGATCCCAGGACCCCAAGATCATGACCCGAGCTGAAGGCCGCGGCTTAACTCACTGACCGCGCCCCTCACTTTTGTTTTTTTTTAAAGCCACTTTAACTGAGTGATTCCTCTGTTTTCCCCATTAATCAACTACTTCTTTTCCTTGGAGTTCAGTCATACCTGCTGTTATCATCAAAATTTCCTTACTTCTGGACGTCACATGCAAGAGAAGCTAATGTGATTGTTTTATACTTCATACTTCTAACACTGCATACTAATTACCACTAAGATCAGTTATGATGGTTTTTTTTTAAGATTTTATTTATTTATTTGACAGACCGAGATCACAAGTAGGCAGAGAGGCAGGCAGAGAGAGGGGGAAAGCAGGCTTCCTGCTGAGTAGGGAGCCCGATGCGGGACTCCATCCCAGGACCCTGGGATCACGACCTGAGCCGAAGGCAGAGGCTTTAACCCACTGAGCCACCCAGGTGCCCCAGATTGATTATGCCGTTTTAATTTCTAGCATTGTGTAGCTCTTTTAAAATTCTTTATAGTTATATATTATTTTAATCTTCAAGATGTGCTTTCTGAACCAGGCAAGTATTGTAACAAGTTAAGAGGACACATTATTTAGTTAAATGCCTTTTATTTAAAGGAGGTCACTGGTGATGCTAGATAACATTCCTTATTATAAAAGTTTATTCATTGCTTTATTTACTGAGTGCCTACAGTGTGCCAGCCTCTCTTTTAACCATTGGGAATGTTGCTGGATACAAACAGAAAAGTCCATGCCCTCCTGGTCTTGTATTCTGGTGGTAAGAGGAGATGGTTAATAAACAGTTACATAAACATATATATAAAGTAGAACATACATTAGATTGTGTTACGTGCTGTGAAGGAAAATAAAACTTCCTAGAAAAAGAGTCTAGGAAATTCTTGAGGAGACATTTAAATTTAGGGGTAGACAGGGAAGGCTTCCCTGAGGAAGAGATTTTTTTTTTTAAGCCCTATGGCTATGCTCTTCTTGCTGAAATAACTGCCCTTTGTGGTATTTAAACAAATGACCACCAATCTATTTGTTTTAGAATTAGAGAAATGTTCATTTTTTTTCTCTTCCCAGGAATAGTGACGGGGAACATGTAGAATCCAGGACATTTTTTTTTTTTTTGGTATCTCGAGTTTTTTCTATTTTTTAGTTTCATAATTTCATGAATCTATATACTCTTGAAGAAGTGAAGAGCTATTTCATTACAAAGTATATGGACAGAACTTCTCTGTTTGAGTCTGTATGTTACCGGCCATCAAGACTTTAGCTTCTGGCTCTGACATAGCTGCACAGAAACTTCCATTCCCAGTTACTGGCCACTGCTGATGTGGAATACCATTCAATGCAGGCCATCAGTCATGTAGACAGGTTAGGAAGTGATCTCTTTGTAAGTCTTTTGAGTCTTTCAAGTCTAAAACATAAAATCACCTGGTTTAAACCTAAACATTAAATACAATCAAAATATATAAAATATTCATTCCATAAATAAGTACTATATAAAAGTATAAAAATGCTCATCCTGTGAATATTTAGTATATAAAATAAAGTTAGAGGAATACTTAAATAGTATTCCTTCATAAAATAATTGTTATATGAGCCTGTGTTCACATCCTGAATGATGAAAGTTCAAAGACCACTTACATAGAATAGGTGATTGAGTTTTTAAATAGTTTCCTCTCCTACCTTTTAAAACCTTAGTAGTATTCTTTACTAATATATGATTTTCCAACAGGTGTATGCTCCTGTTGGGCTTTTCTGTTTTCTATTATAGATGTAATTTACTTCTGTTATAGAATTATAGACTCATTAGCTGTGTGATCTTTGGCAAGTTATTTAAACTCCCTAAGCCTCAATTTCTTCATGTATAAGTGATGATAATAATAATACCACTTTAATGAGATTGTGATTGAGGTAATGTTTTTAGGACATTTAGCATAGTATCTATACTATAAGGACTCAAAAAATCAGTTATTCTTATTTATATTATAATACTAAATATGCACCAATAATATAAGGAGATATATTTCCAGTATTCTTTTGCCATATTACTATCATGTCTTTTATGCTAATCCATTTCATATGTAGTTATTAATGTCTAATGAATATTTCCGTTTTTTAAAGCTTTTTTACTTCTATAACTCTAGTAGACATTCTATAATTTATAGTAACCATTATTGTTTTCTCATTTATGTCTGTGCCTGATCAGAAAACATGTATTTATTATTTAATTTTTTTTAATTACAGGTAGATGCCACTGAGAGTGAACCAAAGAGTTTTATCTTTATGAGTGAGGATGCTTTGACAAATCCACAGAAACTGATGGTTTTAATTCATGGTAGTGGTGTTGTCAGGGCAGGTCAGTGGGCTAGAAGGCTTATTATAAATGAAGATCTGGACAGTGGCACACAGATACCTTTTATTAAGAGAGCTATGGATGTAAGTGCAATTTCTTTTCTATTTTTTTTGGCATTTTATAGCTCTGTTTTATTATGCATTATAAATTATTTTATCCTGTCTCTTCAAAAGTACATTCTAAACATAATTTTATCTTTAAATTGTTTTTTATTTGTAATTCAAGATTATTCATTATTTTACAGTTAGAATGAAAAACTAAGTGGTATTTTATTTAGATAATCTCTTTAAAATGAATATTTTTTATTCTAAATTTGTTATTATTTGAAATATTCCTTAATTTATCATTTATCAATATTATTTAAAGTACTTACAAAAATATCAAGATTGATTTTGTAAATCTTTGCATACCTAATTTAGTTAAGTTAGAAACTGAAGGAAATGTACTTGAAATTAATTTCTTTTTCTTTAAAAGAAGAGTTTAAAAAAAAGAGTTGCAGTGACTCAGTGTTTGTCATTTCTTTAAAAACTAGAACTCAGAAATAAACTGCTTTAAGCATTAGACAAAGACCTGTAAAATGGTAAATTGAAATATTTACTGAATTACTTTATTTTTACTTGAATTCTACCTTTTTAGAAACCGTTATTTTATGTATGCAAGGTTTTCTTTTCTAGAACAGTAAAATTGAGTTGTTTTTGACCTATAATTGTTACATCTTAATGTTTGGCTACTTTTTATTTTTAACTATCTCATTCTTGCATTCTGCAGTGAACAGCCAAATTTTCCAAAGTATAGGTTTCTTTGGGATATGAATAGTTTTTTCAGAAAAAAGTGTTGTCTTGTAAAAGAGATTTCATATAAGAACTTAAAGTTATTTAGGGATGTATCTGTGCATGTGGACTCTATAAGAGCTATATTATTACATTTTTGTAATTATACTGGGAGAGGAATTGCTTGATACATTGATGATTTCAAAAGTTAAAGATAGGTTTCCTGCTCTTTTACCTCTAAAATTATAAAATCAAGGCCCAGCCCAGCTCTTAAGAGAATATTTTTGTTAATAGTTTTTGAGACCCTTAAAGTGCTTCAAGTAGAATTTCTTAGGTTAATTGTGTTTTTTTTTCAGTGTTCATGGATTTGTAAAGAACACAAGACATTACTTTTGACTACAAATTTCAACAGTGCGATTTTAGTAGAATTTAAGTAAAGTTTAATAGAATTTAAATAAAATAAATTGAAGTTTAGATTGAAGTCACTCACATAAAATATTGTATTATTTAAACATACATATTTCTGGCTATGAATAGTGAAATGAACTTTCTTTCTGACACATTAGTTTGTGGTTATAAGAGATGCTGTCATTGATTAAGAACGTTATATATGAAATGTGATCACAATTCAGTGTATATTTGAAAATACAATTTAGTAAAGAAAATCGTGTGTTCGTACATATGAGGGCTTGGTGAAATACTGTATGTAATTATATTGTTCCTGCTACTAGATCAAGTAAGCCTTTTCTGTTCTAGGATATTTTATTATGTAAGATTTTTCAAGGTGAAAGAGTATGGTAAGTCATGCCAAACAACTATGAACAAACTATCTGTTGATATCCCAAACAGGAGGAAGGAAGTTTGTCTGTAACTTTAGACTAGTCAGGCATTTTGTTCTTTTAAGTAGAAGTGTAGTGTTTGGAAACCAACAGCATTTCATTGCTTTGACTCTTTTCTGCTTTTCTCAATAATGGCAACTCATGATTCCTTTAAAAAAAAAAAATTCAGCTGATTTCCTAGTACTCTAATATTTAGTGTATTTAGTATTTATGTGTTATGTACTTAAAAGTTTAATTGATATACCTTTTTCTCTTTATAGAAAAAACTGAATACCACCTTTATTGTGGTAAATTTCTACATGGTGAATATTTTTAAATGGCTATCTCTTTTTAATCTAGATAAAGTGATTTGTTACTTTGGCTTTGCCGTTTCATGGTGTTTCTTTGGTGGTTCTTCAAAGGCTACTGTGTGTTTATGTGTGGTGGGAGGACACTGATTGTAAAGGGGTGGTATTCTAGGAAGCAGGCAGAGGAAGACTAATTGGGAGGACTAAAGCTATCTATCTCATCCTTACCTTTTAATCAGATTAGCTCTATTTTTATTTTGTGGACTTTGTTCAAAAATTGTATTTAATGAAATGTTTCCAAAATTTAGAAAAGACTGGGAGCATTACCCATTTTTTGTGATCTGTCAGTTTTTGATATCACAACTGAAGTAAATCTGTTATTTCTCAGGATAGACAATATGATCTCTACTCAGCTTTGTTAATAGTATGTCTGTTGTGGCAGCTGTCCCTTGAGCTCACCCACTCTCACTAATAAACATTCCTGCTTTCACAGCTCAAAAAAAAAAAAAAAATCTGCTATATCTCTTACAGATTTTTAGGAAAAGATTTAAGGTCCTAATATTGGATTCATAGCATTATAAGGTTAAATTAAAACCTTTTCCCATCAGTGGAACCCTGCCTCTGAGGCGACTGTTCTGTAAAAAGTAGGTTTAAATCTATGGAACTACTTCAGTTGAAGCTGGGGTGAGAATTGGAGCAACTTCTACAATGACCCCTGAGATTTCTTCCCCAAACCCTAGGGCTCCATAGCTAACAGTCTGAGAATTAAAGATATTCCAGTCCTTGCATTTTAGATACTTTAGAACTTTATTATAAAAAATGTATTAACATTTCATGTTGAAGAAATAGTACATATCAGATACATCCCCACAGTACTTCTGAGTGCCATAGCTCATATTTTTAGTGTTTAACAGTCTTCATTGCATAATACATTACTTGGAGTCGGAAACAGTGTATCATATAGCCAAGTACTGATTATTCAGTGTTTGTGCAGTTTGAGAGTTACTCATACGTGTTTTTTCTTTGATCTTTTCTCATGTGTTATCTTTTTAGGCATTTCAGTTGGTCTCTGTAAAATGGGCAAGGAAAGAAAAGTCATTACACTACTTAAAGTCATTTAATTACTAATTGCCGATGTAGAACAAGGGTGCAGAATTTAAGGAGTTGGCAAGTCTCTCAGGGTCGTGCAATATTTGTAGGATCCTGATAGTGAGTACCTCCTTAAATTTTGCATCATAGGCAGCTTTCTGATCTCTCCCTGTCCAGGCTTTGACTGACTGAGTTGTACTGTCAAAAAGTTTTATGGAGAGTAGTTTGGGAGCCACTGGTCTATACAGTCAAATTTTCCATGCATCAGAATCACTTGGAGAGCTTTTTGAAACACAAATTGCCTTGTCCCAAAACCAGATTTTGATGCAGAAGGGTCTGGTTGGAGCCTGAGAATTTACATTTCTAAGACTGTCACAGGTGATGTTTTGCCTTTAATCTGGATACCACACTAGAATCTCTGGTGTAGGTAACATTCTTTGGATTGGTTAAGAGTTTATTTATACTTCTTAGGCTCTAGGTATAATGGATAAGTTATAACTTGATGGCAATTATATTTAGTATGACAGAAAGTAAGAAGTTCTAGGAAATGTTTATTTTTATTTTTTTTTTTAATTGACAGAGAAAGAGATCACAAATAGGCAGAGAGGCAGGCAGAGAAAGGTGGGGGAGTAGGCTCCCCGCTGAGCAGAGAGCCCGATGTTGGGCTCCATCCCAGGACCCTGAGACCATGACATGAGCTGAAGGCGGAGGCTTAATCCACTGAGCCACCCAGGTGCCCCTAAGAAATGTTTTATAATAAAATCAGTAGAGAAGTAAAGTTTAAGTTATGAAGACTACTTTCAAAATACTAATAAGTGGTTCATACTCAAAATGATAAAATTTATTGATTTTAATAATTTTGTAAGAAGTCTGATTACTTCACTAAGCCTACCCACATTTTTACTAAGTTCTCATAGCTGGATTATTTAGAAGAGTCTGATGTTTCCATAATTACTTACCTTGAGTATAGCTTTCATATTGTTATATCTAAGTTTAAAGAAATTATACTGTTTTTATCAATGTAATTGATACTGTTTCGGTTCTAAAACATGGTGGACTGAGCTAATTAATATGCATTTCTCTCTTCTGCATACACAAATGCAAGAATAGTGGATAAAACATAGCAACAACAAAAATATTAAGTATCTAGTTATGTTTAAAAGATAGAAAGGGAATCTTTATTTAAATACCTAACTACAAGAAAAAAACTTAAACCCATGGTGGTAAGTTCCTTGAGAATGTAGCAACCCAAAGGGGATAGCTAATGAGATACAAGCCCTAGGTCTACATTACAGCTTTGAGCTTGAGAGGCAAGTGCTAATACCAAGACCCTTGGGTATAGCTAAGGCCTGGAAGTTTCTGCCCTTTCAGTTTTCAGGAGTAGAAAAATCAGTTCATGGCCCAAAGGTGCAAAGAGGAAGTTTATTTGCTAGAGAGGCCAGGTGGGGTAAATTAACATCCTCCCTTGGGAAATAGAAGCCACAGATCACACTCCAAAGTTGGATTTGGATTTGCAGCCTGAATTTTGACAACCTATGTCAGTGTGGGAATTTTACACAATGTATATTAATGTAAAAATGGACTTTGGACAGATGAAACTTCTGGGGTACTAGATGGAAGCAAACACAAAATTCCTGGTACCAACACTTTCCTACCCAGGGTAAATCCCTAATGAAGATGAATTTCTAGTCAGAAACTAAAAATTATATGAGGAAATGATTCGTCACAAGGAAGAGTCAGGTGAGGCAACTAACTATCAGACACAGTTGAAGAGAGAATTGGTAAATTAAAACCTAGAGTTGAAGAGTATTGTATACAGAATATAGCAGAGAATCTGAGGGAAAAAATTGATATTTTTTTAAATGATAAAGAACATGACTTTTTATCATAAGAATTTCAAAAAATTGATAGGGGAAAAGTCAAGAATAGAATAAAATCTAATATTTTTGTAGATGTTTCAGAAAAACAATAGGAAAGAAGGGGAGAAGAAGTAATATATTAATTTCTGATAGTAAAGACAGATGTTGAAGTATGGCATAGCTTAAGCAAGACAAATGGAAAGAAATCTACACTTAAAATGTATTAAAATAAAACTGCAGAGCATCAGATGGTACATGCATATAATCTGGAAGTCAAGTAAAATCAAAAGTCATTTATCAAAACAGTGATTATCCTTTGCTAATCCTTCCTCACTTGTTCTGTTCCCTAGACATAATCACTCAGTACTTTCTGGTATTACTTGTGTGCTCTCTATCTATATTTTTTAAATTTAATACTGTCTCTTGATCTATCAGTCACTTTCTGTTATGGTAGACAAGAATCTCTTTCCTATTATTCCAGTTTTTTGGATTAAATCAGAAATCAAGCTTTACAATATTACTACTACTGTAAATTTTTTTATGGCTGACTCAGGTACAACCTATGGTTACTTTTCATTTTTGCTGAAGTTTGTTTTCATGGAATTCTTTTTTTTTTTTTCTATTTTCTTCACAGTAATTGTTAATTCAGCTTTTGATTTATCTCTCAGTAGTGTTTTTAAAGGGTCAGACTTACCAAAGCATCTCATAATTTCCTGTTTTTCTCTGGAGAACTCTCTTTTGGAATGCTGTGGACTTTCATTCCAGTCCTGACTGGTCACTTTCTAAGCCTGCCTATCTACCTCTTTTCCTGGGACTCCCCTTAGATGTTCTCCTTATGTTTGAACTCCTGTTTCCTGGATCTAATGAACCCAGCTTTTTGGATATATGCCCTCATTTTGTTGGAGCCATCAAAAAATGAATACAAGATAAGTTTTTGAAACCTTTTATTTCTGAAAAAAATGCCTTTATTTTACTTGCTTCCTTTATTTTGATAATTCAGTTAGGCATAGAATTCCAAGTTGAAAATCATTTTCATTCTGAAGTTTGAATGCTTTGTTTCATCGTCTTTTAGCTTCCATTGTTTTAACTGGAAAGTCTGGTACCAATTCTGACCTTGAATACTTTTGTTCCCTCTGTGTAAGCTTCTTTTCCTTTTGCCTAATGTCAAGAAATTACTCATACTGCTTTTAAGGAATTTCCTGTGCCTTGGTGTTTTTATCTTTTTGTTTCTTTCATTGTGTTGGGCACTTGGTGATCCCCTCTGTCTGTACTGTAAACTCATGATTCTCAATTCTTAGAAGATTTTTTGTGTTGTTTCTTTTTCATTTTAATCTTCTCTTTTTCTAGAATTAGTACCTTGATTTTGGAATTGTGGATTGAGCCTGTAAATGCTTTGTCTAATTGCCTGTACTTTCTTATTTTCCATCTATTTTTTGCTCTAGTTTTGTTATTAGGTTACCTACTTTATCTTTTAACCCTTCTGTAGAATTTTTAAAGTTCTTCTATCATAGTTTGATGGTTTGATAAAGTTCTATCATATTTTGGAATGGAATTGTCTTTTGAATCATTTTGCAGACTTTTGCATAGTACACCTGATTTGAGCTCTGTGTCTCTCTCCTCTCCTATGGTCTTTTGTCCTTCTAGGCCTTCTCTAAATAAGTTTCTCAAAAGGAAACATCTTTGATCTCTTATAGGGCTAGCTGCATAATGTAAGATTATGACCTAGTTTTGGGGTTCGGAGTTTCCTTTTTTAAGGAATGGGATAATTGTACCTAATGTGAACTTAAAAGTAATATCTCTGGATAACTGGCATCCCAGTTTCTGAGTACTTCTGAAATTCTGTGGATGAGTTGGCTTTCTTGTAGTCATTATTTCCCTCTGGGCACTTGAGGGTTTTTTTTCCTCTATGGTACAAATCCAATTCTATCAGCTTACAGTCTTCCAAAAATGTATCAATGTCTTTGTCCTCTTTACTCTCCATTCTCATTTGTTTTGTCCTGATGGGTTAACAGCACCCTTCTTTACTCAGTAATTTGAGTAATAAACTTTTTTTAACTAAAATTTTAGTGTGATTTTTGGAAGGAATGGAGATAATCAAAATAATTCAGTATAGCATTTTAATTACATGGTTTTTTTAAATCTGGTCATTCCAGTGATATTGAGTCACTTTACAATACATAGCTTTTTTTAAACAAATAACATTAAAGCAGTTTTCTGTATAACAAAATTATATGTAAATCTTAGAGGATGACATCCTTATGTAGCAGCATTCATCACACTAGAATATGTTAGGATTTTTTTTAAAAAAACCATTGATTATGAAAAAAAATTTTAAAAATAAAAAATAAAATAAATAAAAAACCATTGATTATGGGGCAACTAAATTAAAGAATACATAAACTGTTGCTTGACTGATATAAATTACAGACTTGAAAAGTTGATTTAGAGCTTTCTAGTTTTTAAATTGTTTGCTTCCCTTTTAATAGCTATACTTGCCTTTTCTGTTCTGCTGATTCCTCTTTCCTCAATGCATTTGGGATTCCCCCCTTTTTTGACGGGCACATTTTGAAAAGCTGAATGATTATAGTATTAGGATTTTTTTTTTACAAATACGCATGGAGCCGTTATGGATGGTTGTCTAAAATAGGATGTGGTTTCTTCTTGTTTTTTTTCTCAGTAATTCAAGTAATAAAATTTTGGTAACATCTTCCTAACTTCTACCTTCAATTCCTAGTCTTCCAACTATGTATTTCAAGGTTTTACTGTTTGTGGATAAGTATTTACAAAGTTGGTGACATGGAAATTTTAAGAGGATTCTAGTGGGTAGTGTTGGCTAATAGATGGTAGTAAGAAGTACATATCAGTTTCAGGCATAGTTTTATTTTGGAATATATGGAGCAATGCCATCTAGCAGCTTTTGGGATATTATTTAGTATTTATATAGTACAAGCAGAGTATGGTTTAGCAGGAGATGTATGTTTAAGGTCTCAGAAACCTCCAAAATATGGAAATTTTTTTGGACCTTTCAAGTATATCTTTGTTTAAGTGATTTATAAGCTTCATTATTGCTTTTTTTAAAAAATGTAATTCAAAGATTTGTGGATTTAAGAAATTCTCATTAAAATAAGGTGTCATTTCTCAACATACAAGATTAGCTGATAAATTGGTAACAAGTTGTATGATAATAACAAGTTTTAATATTGTTGGAAATGTAATTTGAAGCAATCTTTTTAGTGGCAGTTTAGTTATATCACCCCAAATTAAATGTGCTTATTAACCTTTGACCCTAAATTGCATTTGTAGTAATTTACACTAGAGCAGTACACAGTGTATACATACATATAAGCATGTATGTATGTATGTATACTCATCAAAGCATTTTGTAATAACATAGAAACTTCTAATCACCTAAATATCCACCAGTAGGAGACTATTTGATTAAGTAACGGTATATTCATATCATTAAAAATTATGTAGCTCTTAAGAAGAATGAGTGGTGTGTGTGTATGTATATACATTCATATAAGATGATGTCTAAGAGTTATCAGATGAAAACATGAGAGTGAGATCATTTGTTCAAAAGTAGTTACACATATATGCACATACACCACCATACATACATGAGTATACATGGATGTTCCTGGAAATATATGCAAGAAACCATGAATTTTTTCTTTTACTTTTATTTCTTCAATTTTTCTATTTAATTATCTCTCTCTCTTTTGTTACTTTGAGCAGGTATTACTTCATTAACTAAAAAGGTAATAATTTAAAAATTTTTAAAAATAATATTCATGAAATATACTGCATTGTGGTTATTCACTTAACTATTTCTAAAAGTACTTAAATTTTAGATTATAAAACTACAAGCAACTTATTTAAATAATGATTGATTTTTTTTTTCCCCCTCAAAGACTGGCTAAATTTAGACAACTAAAATTTACATTTCAAACTTAAAAAAAAAATACCTGCTAATTCTTTTTTTCCTATTTGAAATACAGACTACTAAATTATAGGTTGAAACCAAGAGCACTAATTCCAATTTTTAAAAGTAAACTTTGAAAAAACTATATATTAATCAAAGGAAATATAATCTGTTACATTACAGGCTTCATAAAAGATTGTTCAGGAATTCCAGAAAAGGTTAAAAAAGCTTAGCACATTATTGAACTGACAAGGTATATGAGGCCACACTAGCCCCCATGCCAGTAAAAGAAAACAATGGAATGACAGCTCTAGTGTTTGGAGAGAGGTTGTTAACGACAGCTTATTCCTTTATGATTTCAACTCCTGACAGAAGACAAGTCTGCTTGTTGCATCATGGCAGATGTATCATTACCTTCTGGCCCTGTCATGACTGAATTGGGGAAAAAAAAAAAAACCACATCCAGTTTTGAAAACCCAATTACCTTCTGGAATTTTGGTCACTATTTCTGAATTAGATGTGAAAAAGCCATCCTGTGATAGATGGTTCTTTGCTTCTGTATTGTTCTCTAGTACTGAAAACTGATTAACTAATTAAGCAGATACTGAAGCTTTTCCTGTAGTCGACGTAGAGAGTGATGTATAACAGCATAGAGCATCTTATTTTCTCACACCAGCCCAAGAAAAATATTACAAGGACTCTTATCCTTAATAACTGTTTTCTACCTATATTTATACCTGATATCAAGTAACATAGAGCTTTTCCCTAAATGCAAGAGAAAAATACTGGGTTTTTAAAAACAATTATGTATCACTTTTACATGAAAAAATATTGGCTAAAATTATAATTTGGTTATGACTTGATCTTTCTGTTTCTCAAGTACATGTACATTTGAATTCTGTTGTGTGGTTTTTTGTTTTTGTTTTATTTTGTTTTTCTCTCCCTTGGCTACCCTAAGAAGTGACTCTGGAGACAGAAAGAGAGGGTGTGGGTTTTGAAATTATGTCAAAGCCTCGGGGTTTGTATATGATCAGAATTTTAATGGAGGTTGAGGTAAGTTTAAATGCATAGAAGGCGAACATAAAAAATTTGTTTAATTTCTGTCATGTTGTTCTTTTTTTGAGTCACTCTGATGTCTTTTTCAAGTCTGCTTTACTCTTGAGCTTTGTGTTAACTGTATCCATGATCTGTGTTTTTCCCTCTTTTTATTCTATTAGAACTGCTGATCCCTTTTCTGTGGTTCTTCCTTTAATATCAGCTGAAGCAGTTTGAATTGCTGAATCAAAGCTGTTTGGGGAGTGAGAGAGTGTGTAAGATTGTAGCAGGGTGAGATTCTCTGGGTAGAAGGTAACACCTCCTGCAGTTATAATCAATGCTCTGGACACTTTCAAAGATAGGAGAAGCCATGACTTGCTCCGGGGTTAAACTTTTAAAAGAACTTCCCTAGAGAAAAATGTCATCAATAAAGTGAAATAATTAGTTGACAATTCTTGAGTAGCCCAGATTTAACAAGGAAAAATTGCAGATAGGTCAGCTTTGCATTTTTCACTGTACTTTGGGTTTCTTTCAGGTTTCAGCTTTATACTTTTATTTCTCTTAAACATGATTTTAAAAACTTAATTTACTTCCATGTATTAGTTAAGCCCCGAGTTACTTTAATTTGAGAAGAATTAAAATGAAAAGAATATCAGCCTTTAGTAATAGGAAATAGTCTACACTTTCACTTGAAATAATTGAGATAGTAAATTACGAAAGTTAGGTTGTTTATGAAAGTGTAGTTTATACTGTTAAAGTCGCCAAGCTTTAGATTAAATGCATTTACATAATTAGTAAAATGTGATTTTTAAAGAAAATAATGTTAATCAAGTGAATTTAAGGATAAATAATTTTTAATTTCCAGGGGAATTTTTCAGTAGCATTCCATGCATCTGATACTCTTGGGTGATGATTTTACTTAGCCATTTACATGATGTAAATAAAAGGTGTATTTTAAAATGTTAATTCCAAGATAATTTGTCTATTTCTATGTAGGATACTAGAAATTCTGACTAATGCCTAATTATGACTTAAAGATTTATTATGAAAAAGATACGTCTATTAATTACTTATTTTTTACTTATAATATAGCTTTTTAAAATTAAGACTGGATTTCAGCAGTAATTCTGGATAGTAATAGGCCAGTATTTTAATTCTTTTTTACATAGAATTTAGAGTCTTGTTTTCCTGGACATAAAACAAATCACCACTTAAAATTTATAGTGATGTATTTAAAGAATTAAGTGGAATACTTTGGCATACTTTGTATATTTAGAATCATGTACTTCTATATTTAAAATAAATAAACTCTTACCAGTTTACTCCATCTATGAATAACTGATTAGTTATCCCATACTGTCAAGTATTCATTCAGATATCAACAATCTTAGAATCTTAGAGTCAATGTTGTTGTTTGTGCTTATAATCATTATTGTAAAGGAGATGGTACCTTGTTTATGAAACATCTATACAAGGATGAATATGCCTCTTGAAGCTTGAAGGCTGTGGAAGAAGGCATCCAGTAGTATTAATTTTAAACAGCACAAGTAGTAGGGTGTTAATAAAAAGTAATTAAAAAAACACAGGTCGGGGCGCCTGGGTGGCTGTCAGTTAAGCAGCTGCCTTTGGCTCAGGTCATGATCCCAGAGTCCTTGGGATGGAGCCCCACGTGGGACTCCCTGCTCAGTAGGGAATCTGCTTCTCCCTCTGCCCCTCCTCCTGCTTGTGTTCTCTCTTTCTCTTTCTCTCTAAGAAATAAATAAAATATTAAAAAAATAAAAATGAAGGATGCTGGGGGCGCCTGGGTGGTTCAGTTGGTTGAGCTGCCAACTCTTGATTTTGGTTCAGGTGATCTTGGGGGTCCTGGGCTCTAGTTCCCCCACCAAGTTCACAGTCACTCTCTCTAAAATAAATGGATGAATCCTTAAAATAAAAAAAAAATAAAAAAGACAGTATTTGAGATAGGAGATGTATGTGTAAACATTTATGTTTTTCTTTTCTGGTGCAACTTGAACACAGGATGTTAAATAATAACTCACTTTAATAAGAATCAGTTTATTTCTTTATTAAAAATAGATATGTTTTGAAACATATCCGTGATTTACCATATACACAAACACACGTGTCTTCCTACCTACAAGTATCTGTGTATGTTAAAATTCCAGATTGCTAACACAGTAGTATCTTTTTTTAAATAAACTATTATTTGAAAGACTTGTCATTTCTGTTGGGAAATGAGTACTGGCTTACTTATTTATACCGTGAGTTGTATATTTGAATAAAATTATGTTCTCTAATGAAAATTGGTCTTGAAAATATTTAAGAGAACATTTATCCAGACAAACACGTGCCAAGAATATTTCTAAACTTTTTAAGGGAAGTGTAATGTGCTTCTCAGTTTGTGTTTTCTGACAGTAAGAAAATAATCTTTCCATTGAGCTTTTCATGCACATTTACTTAGTATTGTAATGATTTGAAAGCATACTGCCCTTTTGAACAGTTTGTGTTGTGATCAAAATATCAGAACAAACTTAAACTCTGGGTAATTGTCTTTTTTCCCAGAAATTAACAAATTATAACATCAAAACCTGTATGGAAAGGTATGTAATAAGTCATCTGCTGCTGTAGGCATTTTATCTTCCTCCAGGATTCAATTGTTTTGGTTTCTTTCACTTTCTGCCTGTGGCACTGTATGGTAAAATTCAGACATCCTCTTCCCCTGCAAGGAATCTCAGGGGTGGAGGATAACTTACACAAAATTAATAAATGGTATAGCCTTTTCATTGTTGCCCATCCAAGGCAATTTGCAGTGTTCACTTTAGAGAAAAAAAAATGGGGTTGTGTAGGAAGCACTTAAAACAATAAATTAACAAGTTTAAAGCCATGAGTCCATTGTAGAAGGTATGTATTTCGAGTTTAAAAATACTGACCTAGTAATTCCTTAAGTAATTTTATTTTTTTGGTCTAATGATAAAATCTAACCTTGAAAATGAAAAACAAGTGTAGTGTTTGTATTTTATGGTAACTAAACTAAATTGATTAGTTCATTTAGCCAGAGGAGTTTAATAAAGCTTGTCTAACTTAGAGCTTGTCTATTAGAATTCTTATTTTTACACTTCAGGTATGTCATTTTATTAAGCATTTTGTTGTGGCATACTAGAGGAACAGTTTTATAGGAGAGAGAAAAATTGGCATAAGTGGTGCTGACGTCTTAAAATGTGTGCTTTAGGGTGCTCTAATCTGTATAGATACCATAGGTAGTGGGATTTAAGATTGCTTTCTCCAGGAAATTATATAAATAATAAATAGTATTATGTATAGTCTTATTTCTTTTTTTTCTTTTTAGTCCCTGGAGAACTTTTTTGTTAGCTCTAATATTGTTACGTATATAGTCTTTTTTCCCTTACATTTAGATATGTTTGAATTGTTTTAAGACAAATGATTTTAATATTGGAATTGTTTTAAAGAAGCATTTAGAAGAAAGCCACATCATTGTCTCATCTTGAGCTTCTACAACTCAATTTGTTAATGTACAGAGGTGAGACAGTTAAGACTCCTGAATACTATAGCTTTGGGAAATATCCTGTTTTGTTGTTTAGGATATATTGTATCATGCTGTAACTGTAACAACTTGCCTAATAATAGCAGTCTTATTTTCTGAAATGTTTCTTGGGTGTTCTTGTTACTCACTAAACTGCAAGCTCATTGAAGGCAGGACATAAATTTTCTCCATTGCCTAGCAGTATGGTTTAGTAGATGAGAACATGGGCTTTGGTGTTAAACATTCCTAGTTAACAGTTTTAGCTTTGCAACTTAATAGTATGTGATGTGGTCAAGTGTTTTTTGTTCAGTCTTGGTTTACTAATCCGTAAAGTAATCACAATAGTACCAAACTCATAGAATTATCCTGAAGATTAAATGACAAAATGTATGAAGGACCCTTACCACTATACATGAAACTATTTTTTTCTCATGGATGGAGAGATAAAGGAATTCCATTAGCAAAAGAGAAAAATGTGATAGCTTATTGGCAGACACCATTCTTTATGTTAAATCCATTAAAAGACAATAGATTATGATTTCAGCTCTACCATTCTTAAATAGGAACATGATGTGTACAAGCTCTTAATATAACAGCTGCCACATGATGAGTACTTAATAAATGTTAATAGTATTGAAGGTGGAAATGGTATTTAGTGATTAGTTTTGTTTTCCTTTATTTTCTCCATTTTGCTCTCTAAATCCTGCCACTCTCTAACCTATTCCTATAACAGTATGACTGGGTTTTTCCTGGCATCTTGTTATATTGGCAGTTATTTTTCTGGATGCGTATTATCCAACTATTCTAAGGACCCAGAGGACATGGGATAAAATTGGTATTGGCAGTACCTTGGAGGTGTAGATGATAGACTTGCATTATCATTCCCCAGGGTTAACTACACCTAGCAAGTGGAAACATAAGCATCCTAAAAATGATTTTGTTTTGAAAACTCAAAGTTGTTAATGGCAAAAGTTTCGTTCTAACTTTCCTGCCCTGTGAAATCCATCCTTGTATCCATCCATTAATCCTCCAATTCATCTATAGATCCATCAAGTATTTATTGAGGGTCAATCACTGTTCTAAATATAGGGAGATACAGTAGTGAATAAAACAGAGTACGTGCCCTCAAGATATTGTGGTTTAATGGAGGATACAGGCAAGTTCAGTACAATACCAAATATGACCCAAAACTGCAAGCATAGCGTATCATGGGGCAGCATATTGAAGGTGTCTCTCTCTCTCTCTCTCTCTCAAGATGTTATTTATTTATTTGAGAGAGAAACAGAGACTGACCATGAGTGGAGGGAGGAGGCAGAGGGAGAGGGAGAAGCAGACTCCCCTGCTGAGCAGGGAGCCCAACACAGGGCTTAATCCCAGGACCCTGAGATCAGGACCTGAGCCAAAGACTGATGTTTGACGGACTGGACCATCCAAGCACCCTATTGAAAGCATCTCTTAAGGCCCTCTCTTCAGAAATATTTCCCAGAAGAAGGGTTATTTACATGAAGTCCTTAAGTATGAGTAGACACTTGGAGGTAAGGAGAGGTATTCTAGATAGAAATTTTAGTTGAATAAAGCTTGGACATTGAGTTTGATGTGAGAGAGAGAATATAAGACTGGGGCTGCAGAGATCATCAGGGACTGATGTGTCCACTTAAGGTATTTGTAAATTGTCTTAAGGATTATGGAGCAGCATTGAGCAATTTCTAAAAGAGGAAATAACATGGTCAGATTTGTGTTTTGGAATATTAATTCTGGCATAATTCAAAAGAGTAGATTCAGTACTGTTAACATACTATAGAAGTAACATGTGTGAGCAAAAATAGTTTAATGAACTGAGGAACCAATGAGGTTGTATAGAACTTGAGAGATATATAAGCCTATTATAATGATTTGACTATATGTGGGAAGTGAAAGAAATGAACCGAATACAGTAGCTGGGTTTCTGACTTGTGTAATGGGGAGATGGTAGTAACACTAACTGAGTTGAGAAGTACTGAAGAGGAATGATCTTTTAACATTGAAGAAGTTGAGAATCTTATGTTAGACATAAAGTGCTTATGCTACCATATTCTTCCCAAGCCATTTGCCTGACAGTGCCTGTGATCCCACTTTCTGACTCTTCTCCATCGTATCCCTGTTTCAGCAAGAGGTGTACTGGGTCATGCAGAGACTTTGAAGAAATAATTTCATGATATGCCTAAGTCCCTTGTTATAAAATTGCAAGAAAAAGCATAACTAATCCTCACATTAATATATCTCCTAATGTCATGCAGATTAATTTATACTGTGATTTAACTCGCTTTTACTTTTGTATTTCCTTTTCTATTAGCATGTCTGTCTTAGAAAACCTACATTGAGACCGAGAAAAACATTGTTTAGTTAGATGAAGTCTATTGACTGCCATTACAAAATTTGTAGAAAAGAGATCAAATTTATGGATATTTATGGATATTCACATTCCACATTTAAAATATTTCACAATATTGTTCATGTTCTTCTCTCCCAAAGCAGTGACGGCTTAACTTTTGAAATTTGCATCATAGGGAAAGTGTGGGCGTGTACTTTTCTACATAATGAAAATAGTTTTCTTATTTCTTTAACGAAGGTGGTATACTAGATGGTCTGAATTGGTCTTTGTAGGTTTTAAATTGATTCCATAGATTCTATTTTTATAATTTTTTTAATAACTCAGTATGCCCACTTTAAGAAACCAAACTATAGGAAAATTTTGGTTTTATTTCTCAAAACTTAATCTCATTCTTTTTATTTTCCTTCTAATACTGAAATTTCCTCCTAATTACAAAAATGTAACTGTTTTACAAAAAATCTACCACAGAGATGTTGTCAGTAGTGAATTCTTTTTTTATTAATGTATTCATTAAGAGAGTGTTAACTGCTGGGGGAATGGAGAGAGAAGGTTGCTATACTGAAGTGTTGTTATTAATTGAAAATGCAGAACTACTGAAACACCGGGCACGTAAACACATTCAACAGCTTTTCATTTACCACATATATCCCAATTCAAATATTTCAGGCAGTACATAGTCTCACCCATGTCCAGATAGGTGTAAGTAAATGTCTTGTAGGAGGAGATTTGAATGAGAAAAGCTGGTATGAAGCAAACAGTACATATCTAGTTAAATAGATATCTTCTGTTTGTAGAAGCATAAGCTAGATGTTAGGATGGTTAGCGTGTGGATTGGGAAGGAAAGGAAGATTGAAAAGTATGGTAGTTGGTGAACTGTTAAGTGGGAGTGAGGAAGCAGACTTCAGGAAATAACCTCTTTGTTAGAAGGAATACATACATTCCTGCTAGGATAAGGAATATCTTATTTGCTATTTCTCATTGCATTTGCATTTATAAAACATTATTTATTCTAGGAAAGCAGGCCGTAAGCCTTCAGCTCACTCTGCCATCCTTCTGATACCTCCTATTGCTTCTTGTAAAATTATATCTGGAAATGCATTGCAATACAGCCTTGGCTTATAGTCCTTCTCTTACTAACTTGCGTTGAACCTTAGGAAAGTTACTTAGCCTAGTAAGCTATTCCTTTCTCTTTACTGAAATTAGAAGGCATACTTAGATACCTTTGTTGCACTGATAACTTTCAAGTATATACAAGACAGAATTATCTTTATAAGCCTCCAAATGAATAATAAATATGGAAATCTTTCTTATATATTGTTATAAAAACAATCAAAGAAAACTTGACCTAAACCCTTTATTCATTGAGTGATATGTTTTATCAAAGATGCACTGATAACAGATAATTTGGTAGGAAAGTTATCCACTTTCTAGTATTAGTATTTTTTTAGCTTAATATCTTATTGTGAATGTTAATCATAACATTAGTAAAAGTAGTTTCTTAGCTTTTTATCTTATTGTGTATGATTCTTTGGGAAGTGTAGTAGTTTTGTCTTTTGGCAACATGGGTTCATGCAGTTGAGATAAAAAGTGCTTGTCTTTCCTGAGAATATTTTCTTCTTTGGTGCAGCTAACACCATTCATTCAGATTCTAGCAATATGAAGAGAAAACACAAATTGAAAAATGGAGCAATTTGTTGATAATTTTCATAAGGCTACATATTCATGAAATCATTCAAGATTTGCTGTCATAAGTTATATAGAGAATGAGACATGATTTTTGAAAATGAATTGAATTTATTTTTAGCCAAGTCTTTATAGAAATTCCCAACCTTGATTTTAGTTTCCAAGTTTTTGCTTATCCAGGAAAGTGTATATAACCATATTCATACTAGTATCTGATAGTCCAAGTCCTGCATGGTAAAAGATAATAACACCAGTAGGTAAAAACTACTCACTAGAATCATAAATTCAAGAACTACTTACATTGGAAAGAATTTAAAGAAATTGTAATAGGTAGAGAATGGGATGAAGGACCCATAACTGTATGGATAATAACTAATTTAGCTTTTACACCAGTTTAAATTCAGTATTCCTTATATTAAAACTTTTTTTTAATATATGAATTGAGTTCTAAGGCTATTGCTGAGTTACATTTTGGGCTTAAAAGCAAGCAGACAAAACAGTTGCTGATTGCTTGTTCTGTATAGATTTAAACAAAACATAGTCAGTACTCTGTGTTATTAATTTTTTTCTCTTCCCCATAATGAAATTCCTCTTCTGAATTTGTTGAAATTCAGAATTATGGTTATGAAGGGAATAAAAGAATATAGTTATGGTCCAATGTATTCATTTTTCTTTTTTAGCATTTGATATTTGGTGATCATATTTTACCACTGGGCAAAAGTTATACTCAACAAGTCTACTTTTTTGATTACTTCCAGATAAGATTAATTTATTATCACTTACAAATCTGCTCTTATCATTGAAAAATAACCAACTACATAAAATTTATTTGTTGGTGATATGACAAAATTATGCTTGAGTTGTCGCTGTCTCTTAGTTGAGATTTATTCCTCCCTTTGGATTTCAAGAGGCAGAGAGTAAAACTAATTTCATAAAAGTTTTCAAATCTACATTGGTGTCCATAAGCACTCACTGTGTATTCTACCAATCACAAATTTTTTTTTCAAGATTTTATTTATGTATTTATTTGACAGACAGAGGTCACAAGCAGACAGAGAGGCAGGCAGAGAGAGAAGGAGGGGAAGCAGGCTCCCCGCCGAGTAGAGAGCATGATGTGGGGCTCGATCCCAGGACCCTGGGATCATGACCTGAGCCAAAGGCAGAGGCTTTAACCCACTGAGCCATCCAGGTGCCCCCCAATCACAAATTTTTAATGGGAATATTTTTTCTTATGAAGGGAAAGGTACATTTAGAAATATTAATAAAGAGATTTCAATTGGAAGGATTTAAAATATTTTATGGTTTTAATAAAGAACAAAATGAGTTTTCAACTTGCCTTCATATTGATAGAGCAATAGTTTTAATTGACCTTTTAGTTTGACTATTAGTTATTTCTAGACATGCTTTCAGTATTCCATGTTCAAGCATGGGAAACATACTGAAAGAAAGTCAACTCATTTTTTATTATCAACAGAAGTACCAATTTAAGAAATTATAAGTAAATATTACTTAAATAGCATCATATTTGAAATGAAAGCTTAGTGGAATAGCCTTTGATTTTCCCATGTGTGTTGTTTTCCACTTCCATTCTTTTCTTTTTCTGCCATATTAACCTAAAGACAGTAGATATTTAGAAAAGAAAATCATAAAAATTTAAAAAATAATTTTGAGCTCAGATTCTGTTATCTTTCAGTGGTCTATTATATAAGAGTAAAGTGAAATTTTTTTCTCTTCTGAGTTGTAAAATATTGTGATCTTTGATTGTTTAAGATAACATTGGTGCTTATTTGTGTTATGCAGATTCCTTGAGTATAATTAACAATAGGACATATGCACTTAGTTGTTTATCTAGTGCAGTTATGTTTCCCTAGAACAATCCATTCTCACTTTGTTCTTTTTCTTTTTACCCCAGGCAAGAAAATGTGTTTAATAAAGGACTGGTTCATTTAAGAAGGATTTCTCAACTTCAGAACTACTGACATTTTGGGCAGATAATTCTTTGTTATGGGAACTGTCCTTTGCATTGTAGGATGTTTTAGCGGCATCCCTAGCCTCTACCCTGTAGGTGCTAGCAACACCCACTCAGTATTAACAACCAAAATATTTCCAGACATTGCTAAAAGTTCCCTAGAGGAGGAAAATAATCCAGTTGAGAACCTTTGGGCTGAAGAGGAATGCAAAGTAACTCTTGACTGTTGTGTTTGTAGTCCGGGATTTTGGGTATTCACTTTCTTTAAAATAATTTTACTTGAATGGTGGGACTGAAATTGGACTACAGCTTGACAGTATTAGACAATAACATTATTTATGCTAATATTTTAGACAGCAATGTATTCACTACATACAGAAGACATGGATCATTTGGATATTCACACATTGCCAGTAGAAGTATAAATTAACATTAACTATTTTGAAAACTGGAAGTATCCATTAAAGTTGAATATGCAACAGTTCCAATGATAAAATACACAATACTCTTTAAAGTAAATTTCATATAACCTATAGACTCTCATAGAATACTTTTGTTGATTTTTGCTCAACTCTTGAATCCATAGCTGTCCTATGTAATATAAATAATGGTTGATATTTTCATTATGTTAACAATAAGATAAAAGTGAGGCAACAAAAACATTTGTCCAAACTTCACTAATATGTGAGTGCTTTGAATTATAGTTTTCAAATACTGTAAAAATATCTCCTTAATATTTCATGCTTTTTTCACTGTGTAACATTTCCTTAATATTATATGTGTTTGTTTGGTTTCCCCCCACACACAGTGTAATAGCTACAGACAAGGCATGCTTCTCTGGAGATTTATTTATTCATGAGAAGGGGAGAGAGAGAGCATACATGAGTGGGGGGAAGGGAGGAAGGCAAGGGAGAGAGGGAATCCGCAAGCAGACTCCACACTGAGTGCGGAGCTGGACACAGGTCTCGATCCTAGGACCTTGAGATCATTACCTGAGCTGAAGTCAAGAATTGGACCCTTAACTGACTGAGTCACCCAGGTGCCCCAAGGCACACTTTTAAATTTGATCTGTATAACAGGGTTTTATCACTTTAAGACTAGACTATCAACAAAACAATAAATAAAGCCCTAATTTGTAGGTTTTGCCAATTTCCATGGTATAGATACTCATATAAAAAGCTGTGCTTGGGGGAAAAAAAAAAAAAAAAAGCTGTGCTTGATTTCAAGCTGCCTGCGTGGTGTCATTGAACACAGAATTGCTAACAGATATGGTTTCCCATCATTATGTGATATTTCTACCATTGCAGCCACAGTAGATATAAATAATCCCTATGACCCTGCAATTGCACTACTGGGTATTTACCCCAAAGAGCATAGATAATGGTAAAATAACTTGGAAGGGATGAGTATTATTATATATGTTTTAAGTATCTTATATTTGTAAGTTTATATAATTTAATATTTAATAGTGGTTTTGTTTTGTAGTTCACACAGAAGAATCCTGAAAATTTAACAATGGGTTTTCATTAACCAGTTTGAGCTAGCTCCAGCACACCACAGTTTTTAACAAATATATTCTTAGCAGCACTATCAGTGTAGCTAAAAACTACTTCAGTGCTACTGAAACTATTTCAGTGTTCATCAGGAGGGGAATGGTAATTCTGATTATTGTCTAATTGTAATTATTATCTAAATATTATATAAATTCAGTTCTTAATTCTAATTTATACATTCTAAATGTGCCATATTTACATAATAGAGTATTATAATACAGTAAGAATGAACAAACTTACAATTACATGCAACAACATGGGTGAACCTCTTAAACTTACTGTCAAGTTAAAGAAGCCAATCACGGAGTACAGATTGCATGATTCCATTTATACAAAGTTCAAAATGAGCCAAACATTTGGTGTTAGAAATCAAGATAGTTTATGCCTACAAGAGTAGCTTTGTGGTGGGGGTTCCTGGGTGCTATTAGTGTTCATCTTTTTAAAAAATCTTACTCTTTGTTACAGGAGTGTGTTCACTTTGTGAAAAGTCATCAAGCCATACACTTAAGATTTGTGCACTTTTCTATATGTAATATTGAAAGTTCACTAGAAAAAAATACTGGCTGAATTGAAAATGTATCTGAAAACTTGGCAGTTAGTACATTTGAGGGATAACTTACACTGAGATACAGCCAAAGCCCACTCTAACTTATCATAAGAGTTGTGTTTTTTCTTCTTTCATGCATATTCTGTGCTTGAATTGAAATAACACACCATTCCTTGAACTCAGCGTGTGCACTTACTATGTTACCTATGCTCTTGCTTTTCCTTGTATTTGAAAGCATTCTTCCTAATTTCTGCCTATTGGGAATTTCTTGGTCTTTTCACGTGTAAGTAAGTTGTTCTTGAATTGTTCAGGTATGATTCTAGTAGTCTCAGTAAGAATAGTTTTTACCTACTGCTGCATATTTTACCATAGGAGTGAGTTGAATATTAGTGTAAACATCTTTAAATAAACTTTTCTGGGTTCAAGAGTACTGGATGATTGCAGGTTCTGTGATTTGTCTGCTGAATGAATGGACATTGTCATTTAAGACTTCACTGTTACCTCAGATGTAACCTCCAGTGTCATATCTTACCAGTTATTCCCGTTATCCTTAATGTAACCATCTAATACAAGCTCTCATAAAGGGGCGCCTAGGTGGCTCAGTCAGTTAAGCATCTACCTTCAGCTCAGGTCATGATACCAAAGGGTTCTGGGATTGAGCCCCATGGTGGACTCCTTGCTCAGTGGGAAGCCTGTTTCTGCCTTTCCCTCTACTGCTCCCCTGCTTGTGCTCTCCCTGTATGTAAAATAAATAAATAAAATCTTTTAAAAAAAAACCCTCTCATGAAAATGCCTTGTCATCATTTACATATTATCAAGCTTATATACAATCACCTTGGAAATAATTTTGAATGGCTTGAAAATAGGGTACACAGTGGGAAACTTCAAATCCTTTTTCCGTTAAGAGATTTTGTAAGTTACATATACCTTATTAGTAACTGATGATCAGCCATGATTTAATAAAGGGTTAGAGCTCATAAAAGATTAATAGGTTTTTTAGGCCTATAAATCTGATAGTAGTTAAAAATCCAAAGATCAGTTTGAATTTAGATTGGATTGAACTGTGATTTCCTGTCTGGTTATGTAAGTGTCATAACCCTGCTAATTAGTAAAGATCAAGTTGAGAGTACTAGTGTCTGTTAACAGTGTGATGTTTACAGTACTCACCAGTCCACTTAGGGATACACTTCAACTGGTATGTTTCTGCCTGGTTTATGAGCATATGTCAATGGCTTATAACAGCTGTCTGCCATATTGAAGAGAATTAATTTGTACTTATGTAGTTGATAAACTCATTTATTTTCTATCTATTCTAACCTACAGTGCTTCTGACAGTTTTTATCTTAAACACTTCATTCTGGAAGGCCCAATTTAAGCTTTAATTTTTTTTCTAGTTTTAGAACATCTTTAACTTTTCCAATTGTTTTATTTTGTTTTGTTTTTCTGGTGGATTGTAAAAAAATCAAGTTATTATATTGCTTTAAATTTTTTTAACAAGTAAAGTTCTTTTAACAATATTTTCTGATTCCTTTGGCATGAAGAAGCAATTGAAGAACAACTGTACTTTCCTAAGGCAACTTGTTTTTCTTTTACACTTCATGCCTCTGGTGTTGGCATTCTTGTTTTTACTAGTCTCTCTTGAATACAGTATTTTACATTTTTTACATTATAAAGGTTATAGGCAAATAGCCAGCTGTCACATTCTTGAGGTCAGATACAACTACTATATATGAGATGCTCTGTTTTGGCTTCATACTACTTGCCAGATTGCTAAGCAGATGTTCTAGGCTATAATTCAGGAAACTGGGACCTCTTGAAACATTCCCTGAGAGTCGCTTTTGACATCTCTGAATCATTTATTTAAAGGTAATTAGTTCTAGTGAAAATGAAAATGCCTTGATATGAAAAGAACAAAATTATTTTACCGTGTTTGGAACTTAGACGATGATTAGGAACTTGATTCTGGATATGTATCTAATGGTAGAAAAGTATTAATTTTAACAGAGATATGCAATATAATTAAGCACTTTTCCAGTTAATTTTCTTTTAATTTGGGGATTTTACAAAAAAGAATATCACAAAAAAAGACTTTGTTTTTATAGACTTTAAGGACTACCAATAACTTTGTGCTACATTGAAGAATTTATAAGCTTCCTGTTTTTATACAGGAAACATGTACAAGGAGGCTGTAAGAATATTATTTCTTCTTTAATATATCTCAGTACATGCCTTGGTATTTTTCTCATATATTTCATTATGTTTTTTGTTGTACTGTAAGTGTTTATAATACAAAACCCTCTTACCTATACTTGGATTTTTTATTTATTTATTTTTTTAAAGATTTTATTTATTTATTTGACAGACAAAGATCACAAGTAGGCAGAGAAGCAGGTAGGGAGAGAGAGGGGGAAGCAGGCTCGCCACCAAGCAGATAGCCCGATGTGGGGCTCGATCCCAGGACCCCGGGATCATGACCTGAGCCGAAGGCAGAGGCTTTAACCCACTGAGCCACTCAGACGCCGCTAAACTTGGAACTTTTATAAAGTACTTTTATCTGTACTTGGAAAATAGTTTTCTTGTCTGTTGTGTCCATTATTAACATATCACTTGCACAGAAGATAAAAATTTAAACGAACTCTTATGGTCTAAACAGTTGGAAAAACACATTTTTAAAAATTTGTTACAATGCATTCGTTTAGATCTCTTTAGCCATATTTAGATAATAAAGGAGCCACATAACTTGTGTTCATATCAGTCTATTTCACTTGCAGTACACATTGTACTTTATAGAAAAGTGCTTTACGCAGAAATGTATAAGATCCAATATCTGGTTATTGAGAAGAGTCTTAGGCCACCATAATTTAAGGAAGGTGAGAATAAATGGTAGGAGTAAACATCTAATTCTCATTTATATTTGCCTGTGGATGAATTTGAATTTAAAGTTAATGTAGTTCCATTGGATATTCAGGGTGCTCATAACAAACGCTTCAGTCAAACTAATGAAGTCTTTGTGAAAATTGAACTCTAAAATCACCTCTGTTCCTCCTTCAATAGTTATTTCATCTTCCCCATTTCATATTTTGGATGAATGGCTTTACAATGAGACTGATGCAACAGACCTATCTCAGCAGTTCTTCAGAGTCACAGAAAAGTAATTAAGAGTGTTAGTTTACAAAACATACCCAGGTTTCTAAGCCTAAGTGGATATATAGCCTTAACCTTCCATAGCTTCGAGTTCCTAAGCGCTTAAAAGTAGGAAAAAACAGAGATCGCTAATATCTATTTTAGAATTGAAACCCAAACAGAGCCTTTGTAGCTACAGAAAATCAAAGCTTTGTGTAGACAAGCGCTCATTTGGGTAACTGATAACTGAATATTAGTAATCCCTATCTCTCTTCCTTTCTTTCTTCTTTTCCTTCACCCCAGCTGTTCTATCATATACATACACAAATTAGTACATCACAGTCCTAAGGTATCTAAATTACTATTTTGTCAATTCTAAAATGCACCCTTTCTTCATATTTTAACACCTCTGAAATTGGGATACAAGTGTCTTTTGTCCACCCAAATTTAGAATCAGTTGAGAGAAAAAGAGTCAGATGATAGAGATCAATATATCATTTTTATAGCTGATAAGATAATAGATTGGGGAGTAGGTTAGGTCTAATAGCCAAATAGGTTTGTTTCCCCGGAACTCAGCTGACTTACCCACAGACCTCACCATGTGAAACTTACGGCACTGAGCAGTAGAGAAGAAAGTGTACTTTCTATGGACAGCTAGCTGTCCAGGTGGGAGGAGGAGACTGAGTCACAAACAGCAGTACACAGATCACATAGGATTTCTGCCCCTATGTCAGGTAAGAGGCCGCAAGCAGGAGGAGCAAGGTGAGCATTATTAATCCACATGGACACTAGCGAGTTTCCCTCCAGCAGAGTAAAGCTGAGCTCTGTAGTCTTGATAGCACTCCAAAGCCAAGACCCTTGCCATCCTTTTCCAAGCTCTTATTCACTAGGCATGGCTTTAAAATAATGGATTTAAAAATATGCCCTAGGACCATACTCATTTTTTATTCTATCCTTTCTGTCTCTGGGTTCCTCTGTGCCTTATCTTTCTACTTCCTTAAACTCTTCCTTGCTGCCAACATCTGCACAGTTCTCTTAATCTTTTTGTGTTTGGGGGAAGTAGATCCTTTCCTGGCTGACTCAAGACTCTCTTCACTGTGGGACGAACCTTTTCCTCTCAATTACCTACATTCCAACATAGTTGAATCTACTGCATTGTGTTCTTCCTCTTCCTTTGTTTCTATTGTCCTGCTTAGATTTCTTGAGATGAGTTTGTCCTCACCTTGCCCTCCCTGTTATCTTCACACCTCGCCTTTTACATTTGTTCTGCTGTACAGCTTCTCCCCTGGCCTGTCACATGTGTACCTAGGCTAATAGAGTTTGCCTGCACCAGAAGCTTGTTAGTAGTTTAAAAAAAAATCTTCATTTGTGCCACATGTTGTTAATATCCTCATTTGGTCCCTGCATCCTGCCTTAGGATTGGCTTCTTTCTTGAAGAATTAGCATTGAAGAAATTCACATTTGCATTTTATCACATCCACTACAGCCCATCTGGAGTGAACCATCAATCCACAGTGAATTTTTGCAGAAGAGGGATTTGCTGCATGAAGCACCTAGATAAATGCACAAGAATGAGAGCAAAAGAAAACACTCTTTTTTATTTCCTTCAGAATGAAAGTTAAAATGTGCCATATTTGCCAGTGTATAAGGCATATTAAAATTATACTTAAATATTGGAAATAGAGTGAGGCAGGAAAAAAGTCTTGTCTGTTCATGGAGTATGCAGTCATGGCTTAGCAAATGGATGGTATCTTCAATGTATTAAATTCTGTATTTTTGTACTGTGATCTAAAACTTAATATCCTAGGCTATACTGTTGAGGAAATTGATGTCTCCATTCATAATCATGAAACTGATTCTTTAACAGAAAAGAAGAAAGTAACAACCCTAAGGAAATCAAAAAAGCTGGTCTTTAATAGTGAATAGATCCTTAACCCTTCGTTAGTGAAATATGATTAGGGCTCTTCTTCATATTTTTCTTCCTCTTGACTTGAGATTATTTTTCTATCAGCTGCATAAAAGATGTGTTTTTTTCCTTAGGTGGTAAGAGATAGTTGAGCTTTTTTCCTAATACTTAGTTGTAGAATACTTATTCATTCATTTAACGTATTGATCATATGATCTGTGTACAAGGTAGTTTTCTAGATAATGGGGATGTATCAATGAATAGCTTCAAATTCCTGCTGCCAGGGAGCTTTTCATTCTTCTGGAGTATTATGAAAATTAGAAGGGCCCTAAATGTATACAGTTTAATAGGAAATTGGTACTTTATGTAGTAACACTGATATTTTAATATTTCATGGCATGACTGCCTCTTGCTAGTCAGACTTCACACATGATGGCTCATGTAGTGGGGGAAGGATGCAGGAGCTTCCAGTCCTTTTAAAAGTTGAGTCCGGATTGGCATAGTATCATTTTCATCATATTCTGTTGGTCAAAGCACAGGCCAGTCCAGATTCAAGAAGAGTTGACTCGGACCCCATGTCTCAATGAGAGCAGTGTCAGAGATTCTGTAACCATCATTAATATGCTACAGATACCACTTAACTGGCCACATGACTTAGCAAAGCAAAGTCACTTCAGCTGCCTGAACCTAGGAACCCTAATCTGTCTAGTATGTCATGGAGAGTAGGATCACCATAATATTCATGTACTGGTCGTTGTTCACCCAATCTAATGATTCATTTTGGTATGCTCTGCTGATTACAGTTCAACTCAGACACTTGAAGTAAAATTTGAAATTTTCTCTATTCTTCAGGGTCTTTACGACAGTAGCTTCTTATCTCCATAGAGTACTATATGCCATATTAAGGAAGAAGTGCAGCTATGTCACATAGGGTTTTCTTCTTAATATCATATATTTTCTGTAATCTTATTATCTCTTAGTGATCATTCCTATAATCAATAGATAGAAATAGATGAAGACATTACAATTTATAGCAGTCTAAAGTTTACCATTCCAAGGGGAAACGCCTTCTAAGGATTCTTAAAAGAACTATACCTTTTGACAAACTTGGAAATCCTTTTAGTTACTGCTAATGTAAGTTGATCACCTTAATTTAGTGATAGTTAAACATTCAGGAGAAAATGAGCCATTTTACATTTAAGGACACCCAAGGTCTACATTCATTTTGCCCTCCTTGAAAGCACAGGATAAACTATGTGCACATGTAATGATTAAGTGATTTCCCTCAGTAAGCTAAAGTGGACTGGGAAAAAACAGATCTTCTCAGAAGCCTGTATGATTTAATCCTTTTGCAATGTTGCACTCGCACGCTGTTTTTAAGTTACATGTTCCCACCTCCTTTTTCCTTCCAAGCTAAATCCTCTGGGTACAGCCATGAAACAAGGCTTTCAACACTCTTACTGTTTTATGGATCTACTTGCCTTTACCAGCTTGTTTCTCCTATCTCTTGGTTTTCGTTGTCAGTATCTTCTTCTGCCATCCTGAAATCAACTGTTGGGAATATGTATGTTGGCAGATCAGCCAATTGTTGGCTTATGAGATTCCTCAATTCTCTTGGTGCCATTAGAAGCTTTTTCAATGGATTACAAACTGCCACTTTGCCTGTGATTCTCTCTAACTGGTGGTCCAAATAACCCATATACCAGTCTTTGAGAAGATTCACAATCTTTCCTCTGGTTATCCATGCTGTGTACATTTCCTGAGGGAGTACAAGAAGGTTATGACATATAATAGTTCAAAAACTTGGGCATTAAATCCTGGATTTACCAGTAAGTTTCAACATAAAATGAGACAAGCTATGTAACCGTCTTTGTGCTCCCTTTCTCTCTTCCTCATAGCCGTCTTTGTTTTTTATTTTCTCCCTAGAGATTTGTTAGTATATCTGATCTATGATCTCTGAAAACATGTTAAATTTTTATTGTGTGCTTCAGGTAGAATAATCCAGGTTCTGTGAAGACCTTACCTCACCTCTATCTAAATAGTGCTGTTTACATTCTGTGCCTTCCAATAGTCATACCTATTCTTATATGATTAAACTTACTAAGAAAACACAAATTGGATCATATCCTTTCATTGCTCAAAACCTTCCACCTTTTTTTCCTTTCTTTTCCTCTTACTTTCTCTCCCTTTTACTAATAATTGGTACATAAGCTTCTTTTCAGATAGAGTATCCATGTTCTTTATTTCTTTTTCTGTTTAAAAAAGTTCCTTGTAAAAATGCTAAAAACCCTAAAAGGAAAAATATACATATACAGTCCCAGCAATTAAAAAAATAAGAAATGAAGGCTTCTGCCTACATTCTGTCCCATGTCAGAGGTAATCTTGATTAACAGTCTGATGGATATCGTTCCATTTTTCCCCCTGAAGCAATGTAGATGTTAATGTATGTACACATGTCTACAACCATGTCTTTTTTCCACCAAACAGAATTATGATCTACATATGTTTTCACTTTTAATTACCCAACATTGCTGAGCTTCAGTTTCCTCCTCTGAAAGGAAGGGATGGCAGTAGTACCAGCTTTCAGGCTGATAGTACTTCTTAAGTAAAATAATCCATGTAAATAATTTAAGACATACAAGCATCAAGGCAGCACTCAGTCTTTATTACTGCTCTAACTATGCAAACATTGTGCCAGACCTGGCATCCAAAGTGATCTAGGCACAGCCAATCAAGTAGACTATACTATAGCCATTTTTTTAATTCTTCAAGAAAACAGTAGAGAATCTTGTGAATATTTTTATTTTAACTGATTTACTATATTGTAGGTCATATACATTTAATTTTTTTTCCTTAAAGATAATCTCAAGAAAAAAATAAAACAAATGTGTATTTGGAGATTTAGTTGTATGAGAAATAAATCCAACAACAATTTATGATTATATTCCTTCTTTTAGGTATTGTTACTTTTGCCTAGACAAAGAGCTTTTAGTAAAAAGTTCAAATTAAACTTTTATTTGACTTTTTTTTTTTTAAAGATTTTATTTATTTATTTGACAGAGAGAAATCACAAGTAGACGGAGAGGCAGGCAGAGAGAGAGAGGGAAGCAGGCTCCCTGCTGAGCAGAGAGCCCGATGCGGGACTCGATCCCAGGACCCTGAGATCATGACCTGAGCCGAAGGCAGCGGCTTAACCCACTGAGCCACCCAGGCGCCCTTTATTTGACTTTTTAAAAAAAGAAATTATACTTGAAGAGGTAGGATTCTTGCCCCACTTACTTGCCAGTAGAACGGTGGAAAAGGACAGAGCTGCATTTATTTATCTCAGTATTTATGAGTTAGCAATTTAGGGCGCCTAATAGTAATTGGAGTGCTCCGAGCAGGATGAACATATAAAGATTGACAAAGGCCAGAAATTATACTAACGTTTAAACCAGTAATTTGAACTTAAAATGCTTTATCATCACTTGGGCTACAAGTGATTGCCAGTCACAATTGCCTAACACATATTACCATGTATCAAATTTTCACCGAAAAATACACTTCCCTCCATGATTTCCATAACTATAGTTCCTTTTCTTACTTCTATAATGAGATAAAAATGATATTACCTCTTTATAAGATTAAAAAAACTTGTTAAAGCATCTTAATAAAATATGGTAAAATAATAAATTTTAAAATTTGCCTTTTTCTACAAACTTGACAGTAAGTAAATCTAACTTTAATTTTTTTAGTGCCATTTACAGGTAAAGCAAAGTATTAAACAGATAATTACCACCTCTTTCTAAAAGTTTTAAAGTCCTTATATAAATGTGTGAAATCAAAATATGGATTAGCCTATTTTTTCAATGCTGAAATGTATCTGATGGTATCTTCTGAATGTATGAAACATATTTGGGCATGGCACCAGAAAACTTTCAACAAGGTATTCTTCACATCAGACTGACACTTTGACTAGTTCTTCGCAGTCTCTCTAGCAAGCTTCTTTTGTATCTGCTTTTAAATATTGGACATTTTCAGCATTCTGTAGTAGACCATTTGCTTACCTCACATTCTCTCTCTCAGCACTGTCTTACATGTCATTATTTCAGTTACCATCAATTTGTTTAAAGCTCCCAAATGTGAATCCCTACACCTAACCAGTCTTCTGAACTCTAGGCTGCTATATCCAAGAGCTGATGTCTCTCCTTGGATCTCTCAGTGGCTTCCCCTTACTGATAAGACCCAAAGTAACCACACTGCTCCCTTTGTTCCTTCCCTTACAAACTTGTTCACCTCTGTTCTATGTCTTTTTGTAAATGGCACCAACATCACCACCACAGCCCATGTCAAAAACCTGGGCATCTTCTATTCCCTGATTTCCCACATGTAATCAGTCACCAAATTCTGTCAGTTCTGCTTCTTCATTGTCTCTTGTATTTATCTCTTATCCATTTCCAGTGTCACATTATAATCAAAGCCACTATCATCTCTCACATGTACTACTACATTCATTTTATAATGTGACTCCACATCCACTCTCATCTCTTTTCAGTCCAGCTCCATTTAGGAGCCAGAATGATCTTTGAACACACATATTTGATCATGTCACTTTCCATCTTAAACCCTTCTGTTGCTTTCTGTTGCTTTTATGTGTACTGATTACTTGATTCTCAGCTTCTTTCAATCTATACTTTAGTCTGTCCAACCTTAAGGTCTCAGCTTAAATAATCAGTTTTGTAGGGAACCCTTTCTATCCTCCTTCCAGTATCTCCTAAGTTAACCCCTGTTGTATGTTCTTACGGCACATTAATTTGTCCTTCGAAGTGGTTTCACAGCTGTAATTATCTGTTTATCTTTCCCTCTGCTTTGAGGGCAACAGCTATGTCTGTCTTACCAGTTATCCCTAGCCGTTAACTCTCTTCTTGGCCTATAGGCTATATTCAGAAAATATTTCAAGTGAAAGAATACATAGGATGAGTTTCCTGCATGCTGATCCCAAGGAGGGAAAGAATACATTTATAAAAGTCCTAATTCTCCATTTCCATTTGTGTTCTGATGAAATAGTCCAAAGGCTTATGGTTTTCCCTTTCTTTTACTCTGATAGTCCCATACTTCTTTCCCCCATAGTTTTCACTGTAAAATTTTATTTGCTTTATCTGCCGCTACCGTTTGTCCTTGTTATATCCTATCTTTGTCTTGCAAAACTTTGGTCATGAATTTTTCAGATAGCAAAAAAATTCCTTTAATTTATATTTCTTCAAAATCTCTGCTTAGAATAAAGAGCTTTGAGTTCATACAAGATGCACGTTGTATGTAATGCTTCCTCTAGTTTACTGTTACTAACAGGTCAGGAAAGGATCGGAGTTAGAGTAATCTGTGTGTAAGACTAATAAGTTTTATTAGTCATCTGATGCTCTATGCTGGAAAAAACCAGGACAGAGACTCTTGGAATTACAAACTGATGGAACAAAATGTGACTTCTAACATTAAGCTAATGTGTCCTAATTTTTCTTCACACTATACTTGAAATAGGTCATATTCTTTCTAAAGCATAAATACCACTGGTTGAAAATACTATTTATATTATCTTTATTTAAAAAATAAATAAATTATCTTAATTAAACTTACCTTTGTTAAATTTAGAACATAGATAATACATAATATTCGTGATTATTTTAATATATTATAAGTGCACATTTAATAATATAAATTAATGTACTTGATAGCAGCTTTGTTTTTTATTTGATATATAACTAAATACCAAAATGCATTTAAATAATGATTTTTAGGGCGCCTGGGTGGCTCAGTGGGTTAAGCCGCTGCCTTCGGCTCAGGTCATGATCTCAGGGTCCTGGGATCGAGTCCCCCATCGGGCTCTCTGCTCAGCAGGGAGCCTGCTTCCTCCTCTCTCTCTGCCTGCCTCTGCCTACTTGTGATCTCTGTCAAATAAATAAATAAAATCTTTAAAAAAAAAATAATGATTTTTAGTTTCTCTTTCCCACTTAGTTATTGCCCTGATAAAATTGTTCTGGCTAATGATTTGCTTCTGCCTCTTTTTCATGCTTATATACTTGTTCTCATAATTCACAATGATAGTAGGAAAGTGTGCCCGTATAATAACATTTAATGCTGTTACTTGGAACAGTAAACTAAATTATTTTTAGTAGTATGTGGCAATACCTACACTAAAGATGGATGGAGAGGGGTGCCTGGGTGGCCCAGTGGGTTAAAGCCTCTGCCTTCAGCTCAGGTCATGATCCCAGGGTCCTGGGATTGAGCCCCGCATCAGACTCTCTGCTCAGCAGGGAGCCTGCTTCCCCCTCTCTCTCTCTGCTGGCCTCTCTGCCTACTTGTGATCTCTGTCTGTCAGATAAATAAATAAACTCTTAGGAGAAAAAAAAAAAGACTGATGAAGTTTCTTATCTTCAAAATAGAGATAATACCTATATTTTAACTTTCGTGTGTTATATAAAGTACCCAGCACAGCGTCCTTTACTTGGTATATTGCACATGTTAAGAATAATGGTAAAGAGACATGTGTGTTGCAGATAAATACTAAATACAAAATATAATCCAGCTATGGTAGAACTCTTTCTCATCATACGGTTTTCCTAAATCTCCTTTTGGGGATGCTTCTACTTTATAATCCTCTCATGATCCCATTATAAGCCGAAAATGAAGCATCTTTCTTTAATAGTATCTTTATTCTCTTTTAAATTTTATACTTGGCACACCTAATATGCATAGATTAATTGAAGGCTTGCATATAGGCTAGAAAGTCAATCATCAGAATAGTTCTTTTTTTAAGATTATATTTATTACCTATATTAGTGATTCTCAGATGTTTGGATTTTATATAGGCTTGTGTGAAAATCATTATATTACCTTTTTTTTTAAGATTTTTTTTATTTATTTATTTGACAGACAGAGATCACAAGTAGGCAGAGAGAGAGAGAGAGAGGAGGAAACAGGCTCCCTGCTGAGCAGAGAACCCGATGTGGGGATCCCAGCACCCTGGGATCATGACCTGAGCCGAAGGCAGAGGCTTAACCCACTGAGCCACCCAGGCGCCCCATTATATTACCTTTTTAAAAATGTCTTCATGACCTTTACCTATCCATGAAAACTTTTTTTTTTTTTTAAGATTTTATTTATTTATTTGACAGAGAGAGATCACAAGTAGGCAGAGAGGCAGGCAGAGAGAGAGAGGAGGAAGCAGGCTCCCTGCTGAGCAGAAAGCCCGATGCGGGACTCGATCCCAGGACTCTGAGATCATGACCTGAGCCGAAGGCAGCGGCTTAACCCACTGAGCCACCCAGGCGCCATGAAAACTTTTTTGAAGCTTTCTGGACCTGTGTTTGGGAGCCACTACACTACACCTTTGTGATTACCTGGTTCAAACAAGAATTTTATCATGAATAGATTAATTATATGATGAGGTAAAAGTCTCTGTTCAATGTAGAGCAAAATCTTGATTATCTGGTGCACTCAAGTGCCACACACTGCATTCTACTTAGAAGAAATACCTATTTATGCCTGTAGTTAGGAAAATGCAACTTGCCTTTGATATTCTTCACCAGAAATATTTTTAAGTCCACAAGATGGCAGTATTACCTCAAAAAGTTAATGAAGTTATTGATGTGAAAGATACCTTGGTTTTCCGGTACTAATAAAGGAAGCTTTCGATGCACCTGAAAAACTCATGGTCACTGATAAAGTATGGAAGACAGTGTTATTGAAAGTAAGAGAACATCTGAGGAGAAATTTGTTAATTCAGTAAATGGTTAAGTAAAAATAGTAATCATGCCATGTTACAGGGTATCCCTATACTCTTTTTTCTACTTTCTACTTTAATGAGAAAGAGGTAAACATCAAAAAAGGAATTCCATAACATGCCCTTGGCCTCCACTGTGTTTGTCCATTATCCCATACCATTCATGTTTATAGCATAGAAATAATGAGTTAATTACACAATGTTCATTAATGATGAACCTAGTTACTAAGGCAGCATTAGATTATCTCATTTACTTAGAATGGTAACACATTAGAAAGATTTGCACAAGTTAAAATGAAAATTTGGATTTAAAAGGTTAACCTTCAGTTATTCACAATACCACCTGTTAAGCTGTATCAGTGAGTTTTGTTATATATCATTTTATGTAGAAATTCTGAAATTCTTTTTATTCATGATCTGGGCTATAAATTGATACAGCATTCCAGGACAAAAGGAACTGTGATTCATTAATACTCTTTACCATATTTCTGATAATACATTGTATCTCACTCTAATTGTGTAACGGTAAAAAAGTAGTTCAGTGTTCAGCCCATGTTCACTCTCTCACTATTAATCCAAACACAAGAACAGTTCATTTTGAATGAAGTAGTTACTACTTTGGATGCTATATTTCAAGGTATAGCTTCACACAACTTAATAAGAAATGTGGATTCTGTTTCTATTGAAGTATAGTTGACATATAATGTTATTAGTTTCTGGTGCACAACACAGTGATTTGACAATTCTATAAATTACACAGTGCTCACCATAATAAGTGAGGTCACCATCTGTCACCATACATTATCACAGTGTTATTGACTATAGTCCTTATGCTGTACTTTTTATCTTCATGAATTTATTTCACAGCTGTAAGTTTGTGCCTCTTAATCTCCTTCAACTGTTTTCCCCATCCCACCTACCTCATTCCCTCACTCACCCACCCATGTCCTCTCTGGCAACCATTGGTTCTGTTGTATTTAAGAGCCCCTTTTTTTTTTTTGTCTTCGTTTCTTTGTTTTGCTTTTTAGATTCCACATATAATTGAGATCGTTTGTATTTGTATCTCTCTGTCTGACTTATTTCATTTAGCTTATTACCTTCTGCATCCATCCATCACTTGTATCACAAGTGACAAGGTTTCATTCTTTTTATGGCTGAGTAATATTCCATTATATGTATACCGTATCCTTTAAGAAATACTGATTCTTACTGATACTTTTGACATTATTGAACCTTAGCAACATTTCATTGCATCATAGATTACTATGATTTAAGAGCATATTCAGTATCTTATTTCCAGGCCCTTCTATTCATTTTTGTATTCTTTAGAGAGATCTCATAGCTCTGTATTAGCCATGGTAACAGAAATTAACATGGTACTAACAAGTAAAATCCACAGATTCTCAAGCCCTACTTTACCATTAGTTGTACCTTTTATGATAGCTGGTAAGACCTAGAAAATTTATCAGATTTTAGATTATCTGGTTTGATTTTTTTGAGTAGAGAGAGTATTCTAAATTAATGGGATCATCAACCTTGTAATGGGAATCTTCTGTGGAGTGATATTCTTGCTTAGAGAGAGGGGATTATTTTACCAGGATTGATACTGAGAATGTGGTTTGGCATCTGTTCCACACTCTGAAACTAAGTTCTTTCTTGTATATTAATTAAACTACTTTTTCCCTAGGTTGGTGGGATTAATTTATTCAATGCTATAATAGTTTATTCGCTATAATAATTTTTTAAAATATTGTGCTCTTTCATATTAGTCTTTAGTATATTTGTAGAAGCCGATATTGAACTGACAACCGTAAATTTTAATTTGCTATGTAGGCTAAAAAGTGAATATTAAGCTGGTATGAATTAACCAAAAGAAAGTTACTTGGAGTAAATAGAAAAGTTGTATTGTCTGAGAATTTTACCATGCCTTCATGCTATCTAACTCATAGGAGTTTGATTTTTAAGACTGTTCTGAACCTGGGACAAGATTGGTGCTCAAATAATCCAGGTTCTCTTTTATTCATTTCTAAGGAGGTAGGCTATCGGCCAGTAAAACTGACTTGGAATCAGTTTCATTCATATCATGCTCCAAGCTATTCTCTTGTGCAGATGCTATCGTTATTGGCTCTAGTATCTGAGGAGGACAAAGTAATGAAAGAAAGTGACAAGGTCATAGAGGTAGAAAAGGAGAAGCTTGCAAGAGTAGAGAAGTAGGAGGTTATATTAGTCTTAGTTGGTCATGACCCCTTGCTCCCTATCCTTGATGCTGATAGTTCTGTGAAGACAATTCACAGCACAGGGGGGTACATCATAACTGACTTTTCTCCTGGCTGACTGAAAATCCAGTTGATTAGTTTAAACTCAGAAGGAGGCTGTTCAGCCCTTTTGCCTATAGAAGCTCTACATGTAGGACTTTTTTCAGGGAAGATTAAGTATGGGAAATCAGAGCAATCTACTACATTTCACCAGCCTTAGAATTAGGGCGAGGACTTAGCACCAGAAAAAAATGCAGAGAAAAAGAAAAATAGGAGGAAAATACTAACGGTGAAAAGACATTATTGGAAAAAATAACCTAAATGCAAACTCCAAAAGGAGAAAAAAGTTATCTTTGAAAGAACTTTGATATAGTTAATTATGACAGTTTGGATACATATTCAAAGGTGGTATGTTAAGTCAATTTCTGTTTTTAAAATTAGCTTGCTTTACATGAAAAATTAATGCATAAAAGATCTTAGTGGCATGGCAGATTACCTTTGGAAAACAGCTACGTTCTAAAATACTGCGTCGTGTTAAATAACAAATATGAAGAATTTTTTTTCTTTTTATTCTTGTGAAGTACTTAAAACCATATGATGAAATTCTAAATTTTTTAGAAAATGTGATGTTTAATCCGTAAAATGCATTTAATTTTTCTTAGTAAACATTTTAGTTGGCACTTTTCGCATCTTTGCTTATCATGGGAATATGCGTTTTTCACAACCAAAATAAGACTTCCATAGTTTTTATGTCATTTTAACACTGTTAGGTTATAAGTAAGGTTTATTTGGAATGTTTTGTATTTGCTCTGCAGAACTTTTTAAGGTAAACAGATGGAAATTAGGTATATGGTGGAGATTTAGATCATAGTGAAATAAAAAGTCAAAGTGGATAGATTGAATTAGATAAAGGCTTAATATCTTCAAAAAGTGAGTACATTTTCAAAATCCAGATTATGTTAGTCATGTAATGAATAAGCACAAAGATATTCACAGTACTAAGTACCTTTATTTTGCTTGGGAACCTTACTCTGAACATTTGGGAACAAGTAAATTATGATAAAATATCAAAATTGATGAGTTTACTGCAGAGTGTGAACCAGAGTAAATTAGAATTCTGCTCACTTAGTGCCTCAGAGCTTATTCCACCTGACTCATCAAATGAAAAATTCATCAATTAATCCTCTGACAATAACGATATATACACAAAAATCAATCTGGAATTGATTTTTTTGGTCTGAACATGAAAACCAAGCCCTGACTTATACATAATGTGAAATTTCTCTTCATTTCGACTTTATTATTGAGTATAACAGCTGAAGTGTTCATATAATTATTTGTTCTAAGTCAACTACAAAAGTGTGATTGTTTGAGAAAGGGTATATGTGCTATGGAGATGGTCTGAAGCACAATCTGACTGAGCTAATAAAGTTGTCACATGCATGTAAGAATACAGCTGATAGGAATCCCTAGAAGGCAGCCAGTGGAGAGGGATACCAATCACTAAGCTCTGATGGGAGACCACCCAGGACAGTTAACAGTGAGCTGAGTACTGAGGAAGATCAAAGAAAGAGAAGAGTAACATACAATAACTCAGAACTCAGATACCAGTTAAAAAGAACATTGTTAGTCGGGTGATTTCTATGAAGTGTGTGTGTGCGCGTGTGTGTGCGTGTGTGTTTGCATGTGTGTTTGGCGATTAACTCAGTATAACAACATAAACTGTAAAAAGGTAAATCTTTTCCTTGTGCTAGCCTGTTTTGTCTCATCTACTTTATAGATAGAAATGTTTCAGAATGCATTAAACATTCAAATGATCTTTTTGCTTTAAATCAGTAATTCTCTGTAGTTCCCCAAGACTTCCAAAGAAGTGTTCTTTGAAGCTCGTTTCTAGTTAAGTTTTTCTTTCACAAGGTCAGTAGCACAATAAGATATATACAAATATCTCGAGAGAATAATCCAATCCAAATAATAGTGGGTTGGCTTTTTTTTTTTTTTTGGATTAAAGAAACCCTGGTAAAAAATGTATTCAGATATATTACAACAAAGGAAAAGAGTTGGAAGGGTCAGATTTAAATTTACAGTATTTGGAGTCTTTCTACCTTCAAATTAGGTAGTTCCGAAAGCTATTATTATTGCTGCTAGATTCTTAATTTCCATAATGCAAATTTTTTTTGAATCCTACAGACTACATAGGAAACTTTTCTGTATTTCTGCAGAAAACTTAATATTGCTCTAAATGCTGTAAATCAGCACACTGTAACAAAAAGAAATGCATTCTTCCAATACACAGTAATGTTAAACAAAAACGAGAAAATGCAAGGGAAATGTTAAGCTAGAGAACTCTGTCAGTATTACTTATCTCACATGTAGTAAATTTTGATGACTGTCTTCTGAATGTGGATTCTTGTAGGAAATGAACATTAAACTGTTTTTATGTTTTATAGATGTTAAAAAAAAAAGCTGAATACATATGATTCTGAAGCTATTAGAATTTTTTCGCCTGTCACAATACCAGTAAGAAAATTGCAATAGAAATGTCTTCTTGAGAGCATAGCATATGAAATAATGTGTTTTTTCCCAGTAGTTTAAAATGTTAACTTGTATTTTAGGTCTCATTCTTTGCATATGCCTTGACAATTATGATTGCTTGATTAAGAAAGAGCTTTTCTGCTAGTTATATGTTGCAATACCAAAAGCATTATATTTGAGCAGTATTTATTATGTTCTATTTCTGATCAGGTCAGATACATCTAGAGAAAAACAAGTATGATAATATATATTGTTAAGATCTTTTGTCGTTAAAACATTTGTGGCTTTTTTTGGGTTTGCTTCTTTTTAAAAAACAATCTGGAGAAATGCTTATTTTTAACTAAGTAAATATACCCAATAAAATGCTCTTTATATATTAAATTATCTTAATTACTTTGAAAGTAATTTTTCTAAACATTTTTACAGTCATACTGTAAAGAACATATATTATTGAATATTTAAAAAGCATTCATTTATACTTTTGTGAGCATTTAGGCCTTTATGGTCTTTTGCATCAGATTTATTTTTCAAAGCCTTTAAAGGATAACATATTTATATAATTGCCACTCCTGGGAAATACACATTAACACAAAATAGCTAATAAAGAATAACTTTTAAGTAATAAGCATGTCTATGTCAGTTTAGCTTCTGCTCTGTATGTCTTCTATAAAGTAGTATTTTGTTTTATCATTCAGTTTCATTGGAGATAAATATTTAATAAATGAATGAAATCAGTGATGTATATCTCTAGTTAGAGAATACATGTAACTATTTGCTGATAGCTATGTTAGTGTAGTTAACAAATATTTGTATTTAAAAGTAAAGAAGTCATGTTTGATAATTCATTTAGTTAATACTTATTCTCTTTATAGCAATTTTTAAACATTAGATTTTAATAGCTTAGAAATAGTAATTTTTTAAACATAGAAAATTATCTTCTGGAAAAATCAAATACCTTTTTTTAAAACTTAAACAATGTTCCGTATATAATTATCTATGATCGAAGAAAAAGAATTATATTGGTTTTGTTCTTAGTCCTATATTTTAGTTTGAGTAGAGTGGCCTTGTTATATTTTTAATTGTTTATTCTACAGGGGAAAAAAAAGAAAATATTAGTAGGAAAAAGCAACATTAAAGGTCTTCAGTTGAGGTCATTTTAGACTTCTGTAAAAAGTGAATTTATGTGTGTATACGTGTGTGTGTGTGTGTGTGTGTGTGTGCGCGCGCATGTGTGTTCTACCTCCTATAGTTTTTACTTAAGCAGTCTAGTTTAAAATACTAGACTAGACTATAACTAATTTATGGGCAGCAGGGGGCAGAGGTGGTCATGGGGAAGTAAAAAGATTTGTTTTGTGATTGAGCTCAAGAAGAACTTGGTCTTAGGAAGCATTATTTTTATGTTCTCTAGATATAATACTTCTGCTTAAGGGGCTTCAAGAATGTATAATGTTTTCATTTTTCAGGATTATCCATTTTTACTTTTGTTAATTCTGATTATTGATATATAAAAATAATAGATAAATTTATCACACATTTTAACCCAATTTTATTTATTTAATACAGCTATTACTTAAAAGTCATATTATTTATCTTTTAAAATCACAAACTGGTATCCTGCATTGAAGTGGCACTTAGGAAGGAGAAACATACTGGCATGCCCCAATAATATTTTACATGGAAAGTAATTTCCTGTGATACATCATTAAATTATGATTTCTAACAATATTCACTTGTTTTGTTATATAATTAAAGTGTGTTTGAAAATTTACAGTTATACTTGTTTGTGCAGTTTCTCTAACAGAGTAGCTATCTTTTATTAAAATCTTTCAAAAAGCTTTTGTCACTTTCTTAGAAAAAATTCTCAAATTTCAGTTTGAAATTTAGGACTTGTTTTGCTCATTTTAGCAGTATTCTTAAAATACAAATTCAGAATTTTTTCACTCATTATTTTGACACAGTAACTCTTACATTTTAAAAAATGGGAATAAAGTTGGCTTTTTAGAAAGATAACCTTATTAAGCTCAAGATGATTCTGTTCACTAGGATGACCCCTCACACTCATTAGAAGTCTCCTACTTTTGCTCTAATTGTCTTGTCTACCTTAATTTGAGATTAATGTAATATGCCCTTACCTTATTAATGTTCAAAGAAAATAAATAGTTTTGTTTAGAACAACTTATAAATTTAAATTTACCTTAAAATACTTTATCATTAAATTCTAACAGCATAAAAAAGTAGTAAGGTAAATACATGATAGTGTTATTGAATACTTTTTAGCCAAATACCTCAAAGCAGCATACTCAAAGCAGTATATTTAGAAAAATGGTTTAATTTACTTCAGGGATCAGTAAAGTATAAAATATTTTTATATTATGACTTTATTGTATCAAATGACAAAAAGTTACCAAATATGGTTAATTTTCTTGAAATGAGGTTTATATCGTATACCTTTAATTTATCAATATATTTTGTATGTATCATCTAAAATATAATTTGAAGTCATTTACTAATATTTTTATTGTAGTTTAATAGCTATTATTTGGAGAATGACTATAAAAGTAAAATGGGCTGAGTTCCCAGTCAAAATATTATCCTTAATCTTCTATTGTCTTACTTAAATTTTCTTTTTCATTGGTTTATATTCATCAGATTGTCTACCCAATACTTGCTATGTGCATAGAGTTCTCCAAGAATCCACATAAGTTGTTTTAAATTTTGGTGCATGTAAATAGGAATAATGGATTTGAACTCTTCTGTTGAATATATGGTGATGGCAAAACTTAGTCTTACTACAGTATTGGTAGGATATACACTACTAATAGGATAAATTAATACCTATCCAACTTTTTTGCCTTTTTAAAATTTATCAATTTTGTTGTCTTTCAATAGTTTATCCTATTAAAGAAGAAATTTTTAAATGAATATTTTAATTAGATTGTAAGTAAGATATTAAAACAATGAAATTAGAGCATGCATTTAAAATTGACCAAGATTCATACTTCTTCCTAAGCATTCTATTTGGAAGAAATCTCATGTCACTAAAAGAAAATACAAGCTGCATCTTTCTTTCCCAACACAATCAGCGAGTTTTAATGTTACTTGTAAGAATGTGAAAAGGGAATTTTTTCTTAAAAACAATTTAACACAATCTCGACTTTTACAGTGACCAGACATGTTCAAACTACAAATAATATTCTGGTGTAAATAACAGTCTGTTTTATCTAGAGAATATTAAATAATTCATTTACATAGTTTTGAAATTGTGGGAGTCTGAACTTCATTCTTTATGAACCAAAAATCCTAAATGCCATTGTTGTCGTATTAGATGCCATTGTCTCAGAAAAAATACTGAAGTGTTTTAAGGTGTTATGCTACTAGAGTTGAAATCAAGTATGAGAATTATATTTGGGGATGTTGCTCTGAAAATAAATATTAGCATCTGAAAATAACAATTCTTGAGCATAATTGATTGAAATGATATAAATTTTTTTTTCATTTATCCTAAGGACTTTTTTTAGGTGTATAGATTTTTTGGTTTTTTTCTGTACTCATAATATGATACGAGTTACAGAATCAAAATTAATCATTCCCTGGAGTATCTCTTATTTAGGCGTGCTTTCACAGCAGGGAGGCTTATAGAGGACCACTCCTTTATTACTCTGACTCTTTGGCTGACTCCCAGAATTGTTGCCACAAAGTTAAGAAGCAGATTCTGTGCATTTGCTATACACAGTAGCATTGCAACCATAGTTTGACCTTGGAGTTACACTTAGATTGTGTATGTGCTTATGCGTGCATGTGCCTTTGTGTATTTATATGTAGAAATAGAGAACAAAAGCCCAAAATCTGTTGAAACGAAATATTAGTATTTGCTAACAGTTGACAAGGGCAGCTAGGGAAAATTATCTAGTGTAAGTATTTATAGGGATAGATGGTGCACTTCATAGGTATCCTCTTACATCCTAAAGATCCATTTTTCCCTAAAAATACCTGGTCTATGCTTAGATTCTTAGTTTACTAAAAACATTTTATTTCATCAGTTAACAAATTTATTGGAGTCTTATTGGGTTAGCAGGTTAGCAAGTTGCCCACTGCATATCTAATATAGATAAATATTTAAATAAATAAATAAATAGTTACTGCATATCTAATATAGATAAATATTAATACAGTGATATGTAAATAATTTTAAGGTGTTTACATTTTAACTTAATATTAACATATACTAAAAGTTTTTTATGTAATTTTGATAATTTGACCTTCTGTTAGGATAAAAACTAGCATTTTATGGCATTCGACACTTCCCATCAAATGTTTTCCCTGATTGTTTTGTTTTTATTTGAAACAAAGAAGGCAGCACTTCTCATTATTCCCATTATGCAGTTGTGGAAATTGAGGGTTAGAGCATTTTAAGGAATTTGCCCAAGATATCACAGCTACTAAAAGGCAAGACAAAAATAGAAACCAGATATTCTGAATCCAGATTCAATTCATGCCCTTTCAACCATCTCATAACCTCTTTCTTTATGTTGGTAATTTAAAAAAAAAAAAAATCATTGGTGGTTTGGCAGTTCAAAATGGGACAAAAAGAAAGAAGTGGAAAAATTTTTGTAAAAAGGTAAGTGGAATACTTCATTTTAGTTATGATTTTATAATCTATGCTTTATTGGTTCCAGTAGGAAACATGTATCTAACCAACCTTTAATAGAGAAAATATGAAATGTAAAACAGAAAAGACTTGTCATGTCAGCTCATTCCTGTGTTGGCTACATTTTACTATAAACAATATAATAATGAAACATAGTGTTGTAAAAGGCCTTTTTAATGCAAATGACTTAGGTAGCCTCAAGGACTAATGCATTTGACAAAATTCTAGCATTTAAAAAAGTACTATTTTCTTTTATTCTGAAGTCTGTCAGTAAAACATTATCAGTATACATTATGTATATTTTTAGGGTGCCTGCAAAAGATTTTACTTGAATTCTGCAGAAGGTAACCAGTAATTCATTTGAAATCTACAATGAAGGCATTGAATTTGTTTCACCAGGGTAACGGAAAGAAGTAAAGGTATTAATTTTTAGGTACTGCTAAACCAAGAGATTGAAATTTACAAAGTAACTTAGTACCAGAGTTTGAGGAAAAATAGATGAGAACCCCTTTTATGCAATCACCTACTAATCTTTGACCCAAGATTATTGGTATAATATGACCTGGTATATTTAGTTCTCGAGGCCTTTCTACCATGCCTCACTCATTCAAGACTTTGACTCTTCCATTGACAAATCTTGTTGGGTGTATAGTAACTTACTTGCCTAAATGAGTTTCTTCTTGACATCTAGAGGTTTTTTTTTTTTTCTTTTTTTGGTAGTTTCAAGTTTTTATTTAAATTCTAGTTAACATACAGTGTAATATTAGCTTCAGGTATAGAATTTAGTGACTCCTCACGTACATACAGCAGAGATTTTGAATTTTACTTTTGGAGTATGCCTAAAACAGGTTAACTTTGGGTCTCCCCAGATGGGACTGAGATAAAAGCTAAATTTAGAGAATAGAATAGATTTCATTCTTTACCAGTTAAATATCTTTGTAAATGTCTCCAGTGTACAGTGCATTTGTCTATGTCTATACTGTACATATTATCCATGTATTTTTAAGACTTAATTAAGAGTAAAAAGTAAGGTCTTTAGTTACACACAAAGAGACAGAATTTTAAATGTAAGCAGTCTCATTTTCAATTTTTAAAAATTCATAAATTTTAGACCATTTCTTACTATAGCTGCTTGCTATAGTGTTTACATAGTGTTTGCCACATGACTTAAAGGGAACAACTCTACAACATTACACAGAACTTGAAAATATTGCACAATAAAGATCATTACCTGAGGAAGATAAAACCTTTCCTTAATCTTTCAGTAGGACTAAAGGAGAGGTGTCTTCCTAATTCAATCAAGTCTTCTTAAGAGATAGCCAGTGTGATCAGCTCATTTTAATTGAAAAATACCAGCCATCCAATAATTTTGGAGTATAGGCATATAGTGCCTGATACAGGGGTCTAATCTGCACTATACAAGTTACCATCAGTCATTAGTCCTGAAATGAATCAGATGCTTAGCAACTGCTCTTTCCCTTAGTGTACGTAGTAGAGTGCCCTAGGCTGGCTTTCACTTGCATATTTTTCCTTCCCTTCTTACAAATACATTTTACTCTGCCATTATGTTAGAACTTTATAAAAAATCTGTTTCAGGGGCGCCTGGGCGGCTCAGTGGGTTAAAGCCTCTGTCTTGGGGTCCTGGGATCGAGCCCCACATCGGGCTCTCTGCTCCGCGGGGAGACTTTCTCCTCTCTCTCTGCCTGCCTCTCTGCCTGCTTGTGATCTCTGTCTGTTAAATAAATAAATAAAATCTTTAAAAAAAAATCTGTTTCAACCTCTAGCTCCTAAATTTTCAGCCATTTGATCAGAAAGAGTCATTAAACAGCCAGCCAGAAAAAAACAACAGCTGATAAAACTAGGCATGAATTACGCCTGAGAATGGAAGTGGTTGAGTGTTCTTCACTATTTTTTGTGTTCACTTTATTAATCTGAAATCACTGAGCGGACCATATCAAAAGCTATACTGATTTATGGACCAACTCATACCAAGCCATTGCTTTTAAAAATCTGCTCTGGGTTTTATAGTGGATAGGACTATATATACACTGATGTAGAGAATTTTCAGTTTAATGGTTGAGAGTTGAATTGTTTATAAATTTTGCTCTTTTGAGTCATTTATACTATGTGCTGCAATTAATTCTCCTTCTTTCTGTATAACTTTTAGCAGAAAACCAGTAACTGAAATGTTATTGCCACCATATTTACTGAAAAATACATGGCAGAGAAATTAGCTCATTTTAGCAGGTTTTTTTTTTGTAAATACATATTATCTGGTTTTCACAGTCATGTTTGAGTATTGTTTTTCTGTGTATGTGACTTTAAGTTGTTAAAGCATTTTAAATATATTAAAATACCATGTAAAAGAAAATCTTGGGTAGTTTCTAACAGTTTTAGTGGAAAAGTTTTCTTTTTCTAGTAATTGCACCCCAATTGTATTCCACCCCTAATTGTATATAGTAAAACTACAAGAGGCGTAAGTACAATGTTTAATTCTTTGTGGATTAGTTCATAGAGTAGGAAATTACTCAAATGTCCAGGTATCTTTGCTGGTGTTTAAAGAACAATTTATGCATGTGAGAATACTCCTCTGTAACACAATTACTGGGAATTGCTTTGACCATGTATCTGACCATCTTATAATTTATAAGATACTGTTTAAACCAACTGGAATTCTCAACATGTACTCAAAACAGAATTCACTCCTACTAAATGGCCCATAAGAATAATAGGGGCAGGTGTACAACAAAGGTCTTGCTTGGCCAGCACTTGTGTGGGAACAGCCCTTTAAATGTCCTTTTGAAGGCCCTGCGTTTGAGACTGAATATGGTGGAGTGACATCTGCAAGATTGGGCAGGTGGTGAAGCTGATGCTTCTAGCTGCATGCCAAATAATGGCTCTTCTTAATAGCTTGGGTGGACACCAGATTGAGGTGTCTTTGTGGAAATGAAGAAAAGAGTGGCTAATCATACATTTGAAGAGACTTTTATGAGCCACATCTAAAAGAAAAATTATCTTTTTACGAAATGGCATCTGATACTCTTAACTAATCTGCTACTTTCCTGATGCTGCTTTCTTCACCCAACTTTTTCTCAACAGACTTTGCAGAATATATTTAGATTTCAAACTCCTAGCCTTCTATTCTTTTTATGGCCTATGTAGGCTGTCAACAAACCTCTTGTACACAAATTCTGCTCTAATTTGATATGGGAAAGCATGTAACCATGGAAACGTTCTTTGTACCCTATCTCAAGCCCTGGATGCTTTATTTACCCTTTATAGAATAGAACAAATAATCTACATACTTACTATTCACTTTTTTTTTTTTACTAATTCCCAGCTAAATAGCAAATATATGACTGAAATATTTCTTCACAAAGGTAATATTTTTAATCAGAGAATTGTTACCAGTCTGACTTTATGTGGATTAAAAAGATGGATTACATTTAACATGGCCTTTCTTTTACCATAGTAATTATGTCTGTGCTTTATAGGAATATTTCGATGATGATTTATTTAGAATGTTTTTTACTTGAATAAAATAGGAATTCCATGAACCAAAAAAATTAGAATTATGTTGAACTCCTAATATATGGTATTATGATAGCATATATGTAGCTCTTATATTTAATATCTTGTCTGCTATCTGCCACATTTAAGGTTCAGCAGACTGCCATTCTTCCTCATGAAATAATTTTAGATTAGCTGCTTTTATAAATATGTTTCAGATTGGCATTAAAGTTAAAACCTTCTTAACTAATCTTGTTATTTCTCCATATATTTTGTTATTCTAAGTATCATTTAACTTTCATGAATTTTCATCTATTATGTGTCATTCCTATCTTGTTCTTATCATCAGAGATCCTGCTCCCTGAGAACCGTTAAGCAAGTTCAGCTTTTTACAGAAATGTACTTGATTGTATGTTAGAATTACATATCATACTCATCTGCCAACTACTAGTGCAGTGACTGTCTCTTAATTCTTTATATTTTACACATTCATGCTGGAACAGGTAACAAATTCAGAAGTTTCTAGTCGTGGACAATGCTTTTGAACTTTGAAAGACTACTGGAATTCAAAACTTTTGTAAGTGTCTTTTAAAGTTTTTGATGTAGTTTAGAATTTTTATAAGTGAGGGACACCTGGGTGGCTCAGTCAGTTAAGTGTCTGCCTTTGGTTCAGGTCATGATCTCAGGGTCCTGGGATCAGCCCCAAATCAGGCTCCCTGCTCAGTGGAGAGTCTGCTTCTCCCCTCCTGCCGCTCCCCTGGTTGTGTTCTCTCTCTCTCTCTCTCTTTCTCTCTCTCTGACAAATAAATCTTAAAAAAAAAAAAAAAAATAGAATTTTTATAAGTATTTGTGAATTTGCAGTAGATCCTTAAAGGAGTAGATGGCATCTTAACAACCAGACAAAGAATGACTGTTAGTGACGTTTATTAGCTTTATTAGGTCATATACTAATTTTCATGGGGTATCCTTCTGTTCAGCCATATGCTGATTTTGCTGTCTAAATGCACACCCCTCCACTCTATATAAGCATTCTCAGGTTTCCCTGAAGATGTATATTTTGCCTTATTTCATCTCTAACTTGCAGATTAATTGTTGCAGTCACCTCCAGTTTACAAAATCTCATCTTTTCTTTTTGACTGTGCACTATTTTTTAAAAAATCATTCTTGATTATTCATATTCAGAACAAAATAAAAGGAACTAATTATATGTTTTCAGATGTGGTTACAGGTTTCTAAAAGGTCAGCTAGCAGTCATTTTGCCTTTACATCTCACTGAGAAGGGCCTGCTTCTCTTGCATCAGGTTAGAGGAGGAACGGGATGAGAACCAAAGCTATTTTAAAGCTATAGGTTGAAGATAAAAGCTAACCCAGGGACAATGCCAGAAATTTTGGAATATCAGATAAGCCAGGAGTAGTTCTCAGACCATTTGAGTGCTAATCAGTTTCAGGTCATGTGACTAATCCTTCCGTTGCCCTGTGACATTTCATCCTAGAGAAAGAAACCAAAGCCCTAGAATTTCACAGTTAAAACCAACCATTAAAGACATAATTTCATTCCATATACTATTTCTCAATTTCTCTTTCCAATTTTTACTGATGTATTTTAGTCTTATGGTTCATAAGCTTACATGAATATTGTTTGTACTACATGTAAAAAATGCTTAGAGTTATTTCACTCCTAATTTTACCATGAGTTGTGATCGAACCTTTAAAACCACTAGGTACTATTTAATTTATATTACACAATAGAAGCCTTTAAAGTTTATTAGTTACTTTTTAGTTGTACCTAGTTGTATCTAGTTGTACCTAGATAATATCTGAGCAAAATGCTTTGCTCAAATAAAAAAGACAGAGTAGCATTTTTTCAAAATAGTACTCTTTGAAAAAGCAATTCTTATGTTTTAACTTTTTTAAAAAAAGATTTTATTTATTTATTTGAAAGAGTGAGAGAGGGAGAGTGGGAGGGAGAAAGAGACTCCCCACTGAGCAGAGAGCCCAATGAGAGACTCAATCCCAGGACTCCAAGATCATGACCTGAGCTGAAGGCAGATGCTTACCTAACTGAGCAACCCTACAGTGCTCCTTAGGATTTTACTTTGAAGCGCAATACCATGTTCCACATGTAGTAGCTCTTCAGAAACTAGTTGAGTAATTGATTTATGGATTCCTGGAAAAATTGTTCATATTGATTTGTTTTTTTTTTTCAATCACTAAATATATCATTAACTGTCTAGTGTTCATTAAATAATTACATTATGATTTTGTCAATACTTCCATTCTCACTTAAATGTTTTCTTTCCATTAGAGCCAATTAGTATATCAAAACCCTATTTGTTGAATATAGAACAATGTTTATGCAGTTTTTGCTCTTTTTTTTTTTTCCCCTCAAGGTAGTTTTGTTGTTTTCAGGTACTCCATGAGGCAGGCACTAGGAAGGACAAGTTAAGAATTATATCCATGTCATTAAGACTAACATTCTTATTACTGGCAAAATCTATATGATATTTAACTAACCTTTTCTATTAAACCTAATAATAATAATGTAATTAAGGTATCTGAATCACCCATTGACTTGGGCACACTTCAGTCCATGTGGTCATGGTTCAAATGTAAAATAAGCTATTGTTGTGATCTTTCAAGTAACTTTATAGAGATTTCTTAAGTTGATGGTTGTCCTTTTACCTTTTGTCCCCCAACTCATCTCTTTCACCTTGTGTCTCATCCTTCAAATACAAAGTAAAAGCAAAGGAATTTGTCTGCCTGTAACAGTAGGCTGCTTTCAAATTCAACCCAGGAAAACAAGGACTAAATAACAGAAATATTTTTGAAGAAGCTTAAACCCTTGCTGCTTTGTTCTTGCATTAATGTGGAGATGGGCTTTATCACCATAACTAAAAAGAAATCTTTCAAAGTTTTTCCTTATTTTAGCTATCTTCTTAAAAGGCTTGGCAAAGAACACCTGCAACACCTCATGCGTGTATATTTGCTCTAAGCCAACATTTTAGCCATGTGAAAGAGTTTGTAAGTAAATATTTGTTGTTTCTGTGTGGGCTACTTTTTAGCTGATGGATGCCAAAGTATTTCTAACTTCCCTGTAAAAGTATATCTGACCCCTAGGGGTGACATATGGTCATTACACAACGAGTGCCAGAAGTGCTGTCTATCTAGTTGTGCTGTAACTGAAAATCATATTTATACCTTGAGAATTTAAAAGCAGGGGAAGATCTCATAATTAAAATCAAGAATCACTTATCATAAGCTAAAAGTAATAAACATTACATAGAATAGCATATTGGTTAATGGTGTGAGCTCTAGAGTCAGAATGTACTCTGAGCCCAGTTCTACCATTTACTCGCTGTCTTAATAGCTATAAGCTAAGGATAGCAACAGTATCTCTACCTTGCAGGGTTTTAGGAGCGATTAAATGAGATGATGCATGTAAAGTGCTTAATGTAGTTGTCATATAGCAAGCACTCAATAAGTGTTAGCTGTTATTTATAATTTTTCATTCTTGAGCCATGTATTAGACTTTCTAATAGCTATACAGTTGCTTTCAGCATTTTTTTGTGCATGCGTATGTTTGAAATTACTTGAGATACATTCCCATATTCACTCAGAAAGAAGATAACCAAATTGATACCTTTTTCTTAGCCATTTCGTTGATTTAGGGCTTTACTTACTGTACATATGTGACCTGTGGTCATTTTCATTCTGCATAATACTGAGGTGGTGTATCACTCCTAAGAGCTTCCATTAAATGAGAATAAGGTAAGTCCCTAAAAGGAGAGAATGAAAGATGAGAATGAAAGGAAATAGGGATAAGAAATACATAAAACGAAAGAAGATGCGGAAGGAAAGGTACATGTGAGGAGCAGGAAAGTATAAATATTGTACCCTGTGCCATTGGTAAGGAAAACAGTCCTGCTTAACATCTGGCTCTGGGAAGTTTTAAGTAAATAACTCACAGTCAAAAAAAGTTAGGAAGGAAAATCCTTGAAGATTATAAAGGTGTGTAAAAAATAACAAAGGTAACAAGAAGTATCTGTACAAATAACTCTGATAATAAGAAATCATAATGAATCTTATTTTGGACATACTAGTACTCATCTTGTGATGAGAATTAAAAATTATCAGAAGGCAGAGGAGAAGATGGGTATTCATCATTGGGAGACATGAGTTCCACAGCATTATACCCAAATTACTGAAGCTTCCTAACTGCTAGAATGACCCTGGACTTGCAAATTAGCTTTAATCTGTGAATATGGTGCAGCAAAGGATTAGGGAATGGAGGAGACCATTTTCCCTAATCTGAAGTCACAAAGGAGATTCTAAAAATCTCTCATACTCACTGAACCTTTCTTTTTTTTTTTTTTTTAAAGATTTTATTTATTTATTTGACAGAGAGAAATCACAAGTAGATGGAGAGGCTGGTAGAGAGAGAGAGAGAGAGAGAGAGAAGCAGGCTCCCTGCTGAGCAGAGAGCCCGATGCGGGGCTCGATCCCAGGATCCTGAGATCATGACCTGAGCCACCCAGGCGCCCCTTTTCTTTTTTTTTTTTAAGATTTTATTTATTTATTTGACAGAGATCACAAGTAGGCAGAGAGGCAGTCAGAGAGAGGGGAGGAAGCAGGCTCCCTGCCGAGCAGACAGCCTGATGCAGGGCTAGATCCCAGGACCCTGGGATCACGACCAGAGCCGAAGGCAGAGGCTTTAACCCATGAGCACCCAGGCGCCCCTCACTGAACCTTTCTTAGGTCAAAAATACACCTTCTACATTTTGGCTGTGTTGTCTTTTCTTAATGCTATAATTAAGACTTTTGAGTTTCCAGTGGTAGTAAACAAGTCTAAAATGTGGTAGAATTTGCAGGAAAGCAAGTACCTTTGCCCCAAATATTTTTAGCATGAGGATCTGGCAGTGACTCAACAAAGGTACTCTATAGAATTTTAACATGTAATTACTTGTATTTTCCTCTATCCTAATTTTCCATCCTTTGAATGAATTTTCATAATTTTAAACTACATCATTTTAAAGTTTAAAATTGTTTAGAATAAAAGTGCTTTTAACATATGACTATTTGTAGTCTCTTTGGCGTTTTTGCTCATTATTGGGAACATTATTTTTTTTCTTTATAGGGAAAAAGGTGGAAGTGGGAAAATCAAAAATATTTTTGTATTTTCTTCTATAGCCTTCCTATAATTTCCGTTGTTTTAGTCCTTTTCTCTCATATAAACTCTATCATATTGAGCTCCAACTTCAGAAAGACCAGAATCTTACCTATACATAATTTAAGGAAGTACATTTTAATACAAAGTAACTTTATTAATAAAGTTTTTGATGTGGGGGATGAGTAGCTTCTTCTTTTGGGGAGGCTCTGGATCACAGAAAGGATAGAAGGACAGTTTGCTTTTATTAAAGACAAGAACTTTTGGTTTGATTGGTTTTGATCCAGAATATTAGGTATTTTTAGAATATCTGGAAAGAAATGAAATTATTTCACCTGAGTTATATTGCTTGATATCTTACACTAAATGATCCTACCATTTATGTGCCAGCTTCTACTCTGCTTTATTGTGTTATGGACTTGATAAAAGCTTTGAAGTGGAAGCTTGGAAGAGCTTTGAAGTATGCATACTCTAGAAGACTGAAGAGCCCATGCTCTGACCACTTCTTGAAATTGTATTTAATTAGCATTCTGTAAAATATAAAAGTTTATGCTTCCTGAGAAGGATGTTAACTTAGCTTTTTCATCATTTACTATGGTGTTCAATTGAAGGGAAAAAGAAAGTGAGTATATATATATATGTTGTAATATTTGCAGAAACCTGCCTTAAGTATTACCTGTTGAGCTCACTTTTTATTTTGCACTAGGAATGCTGAATAGTTAAGATTTTTACATTTGAAGAAAATGTTACAATTTAAACTCATTGAAATGCTAGTTAACATAATTTTGTTTCCCTTACTTTTTAAAATGATTCATCTTATTCTGAAATTATCATGAGTTACTAGACTGTTGCCTGCATGTAACATGGTAATATCTCTTCTGTTTGTCTTGAAAGTAATGACAGTGGATTTTTTACTTAAAGACAAGGTCAACTTCTTTAGGGTAACTATAATCATGTCTTCTTCACCCATCTACTTAAGTAAATTTCTTAGTCACAGATTTCTTAGTGAATAGCGTCGGTATTATGGAATAAAGATGTTGAGAAAATTTTTGATTAAATCTATTTTGTGTTTGCTTACTATATTTTGTGATCTATAGGTTTCTGTTCTACTTAGTAACAGTTATAGATTTAAAAATCTAGTCTTTATTCAGTACTTATTTAAATTCTAAAATAAACTATCATAGTAAAATTAAGAGTGATTTACATATTTTAATTTTTATTGTTATAATTTAGTGTTAACAGAATGGTTTAATCTTTGCGTCAAATTTTGTGGGAACTAGTGTTTCCTCCATATTTTATAGGGAAAGAAATGTAATCTCTCTACATCTTGGAGATTTATCATAATGCTTTGTTCAGTGATTTCTGTGACCACTAGTTAGATATTC